>NC_040036.1:36266026-36516924 GCF_003713205.1 Coffea eugenioides | reverse complement strand
TCAACAATCAACTATAGAAAACCCCTAAATTGAAACCCTAAATCTGAAATTTTCCGCACAAGCGGAAATTTTCCGCAATTAACCACAATTAACGCACAAGAGAGCTATTTAATACCATTTAGAACCACCAATTCAAGCTCAATCATATCCATCATAGGAAAACAGAAAAATTCCAGAAAAAATCAGAAAATTAGGAAACTTCACTCCAATCCACCAAATCTTCCGTAAAATCGCGTAAATAGCTACTATAAGGCACCAATTGGCCAAAATTAAAACCAAAAGATGAGTTCCAAGCAAGATACCTTAGTTCTTCAAGAAAGGTTGTAGCTTGTGAGGTTTTCTTCCAAACCAACACCACTAAGTTCTTCAAACACTCTTAGGAAGATGATTTTATGGACTAATTTGGAAATTAATCGGTTAGTTTTCAAGATTTGGCAAGGATTTGTAGATGAAAGGTTGAAGAATTTTTTTCTCCTTTGCTTGCTAGAGGTTCGGCCAAGAGATGGTGAAGAATGAAGATGATTGAGTCAAATTTGGACTTTAAGGAAAGTAAAGAAAGTTTAGTCAAAAGTTAGGCAAGCTTGGTCCAACCAAAATTGGACACTTGGCACTTTGTCTTGCTAGAGTTATCTTCTTGTCCCTCATGGCTAATCCATCTAGGCAACCTCCAATTATCTCCTAATACCTAGTAACAAAATTTCTTTACGCAAAAATTTAACCTAATCGGCCGAATTTCTCTCACTTAATGCACTAGCGGGTCCCACGACCAAAAGACGTTCCAAATTTCTCACGAACTACCTTATACTAGAAAAATGATTTAAAAGCTATATTTACTGATAAAATGTTGATAAAAGTAATATAATAAAGAAAATAAAAAAAAACGGGTGCACAGGAATAAAATAATAAATAAAATTTTTTTTTTTCTCTGGGTTCTCACACTCTCTCCCCCTTAAAGAATTTCGCCCTCGAAATTGCTCACCTGGGTTACTAAATAGCTCAGGGTATTTCTTTTGCATCTCTTCCTCCAACTCCCAAGTTGCCTCTTCTATTCCATGATTTCTCCACAAAACCTTTACCAATGGAATTTGCTTATTCCTCAGTTCCTTAATCCTTCGATCGAGTACTTGTACAGGTCTTTCTTCGTAAGTAAGTGCCTCATCTAACTCAATCTCCTCTGGTCGCACAACATGGGTTGGATCAGGATAGTATTTTTTCAGCATCGAAACATGGAAGACGTCATGAATCCGAGATAAACTTGGCGGCAACTCGAGTCGGTACACTACCTTCCCAACTCGTTGGAGAATTTTGTAAGGCCCCACGAACCGTGGTTGAAGTTTCTTTCCTCTACCCGCAGTGACGCTTCGTAGTGGTGTAATTTTAAGGAAAACACGGTCTCCAACTTCGAACTCTAAATCTTTCCTTCGGTTATCTGCGTAGCTCTTTTGTCGGCTTTGAGCTGCTTGGAGTCTTTGACGGATCAATTTAACCTTCTCTTGTGCATCCTCCATCCAAGGAATGGTTGTTGGATCTAGAGCTTTCTTTTCCCCTACTTCATCCCAATAAATGGGCGAACGACACTTCCGTCCGTAGAGAGCTTCATATGGTGCCATTTGAATGGACGAATGGAAACTGTTATTGTAGGCAAACTCTACCAAAGTCATATGTTGACCCCAATTACCCCCAAAATCCAGAATACAAGTTCGTAACATATCCTCGAGGGTTTGAATGGTTCGTTCTGACTGTCCATCCGTCTGGGGGTGATAAGTGGTACTAAGGTTGATTTTGGTCCCCAAGTTCTCCTGAAACTTTTGCCAAAACCTCGATACAAAACGAGGATCTCGGTCTGAAACTATACTCACTGGAACCCCATGCAACCTCACAATTTCATTCAGGTACAACCGAGCCAACTTGTCCATGGAATCCTTCACATTCACAGGTAAGAAATGGGCCGATTTGGTTAACCGATCAATGATCACCCAAACGGCATCATGTCCTTTTTGAGTTCTTGGCAGTCCAGAAACAAAGTCCATCGTGATATTTTCCCACTTCCATTTGGGTATCTCAAGAGGTTGTAACAGTCCAGAGGATTTTTGGTGTTCAGCCTTGACTTGCTGGCAAATCAGACAGGTTTGGATATATTGAGCAATCTCCCTCTTCATCTTATCCCACCAGTACAACCGTCGCAAGTCTTGGTACATCTTATTACTACCAGGATGGATCGTGTATTTCGATCGATGGGCTTCCTCTAAAATTTCTCTTTTCAGGTTTTCATCATTGGCTACCACTACTCGGTTCCTATACCTTAAAATTCCTTCAGGACCCAAATTGAAGTCAGGTAGTGCTTCCTTTTCCACCTTTTCCTTCCACTTTTGTACCATCGGATCCTTCTCTTGGGCTTCTTTAATTCGATCGAGAATAGCAGATGTCACCCGAATATTCCCAAAAGTTATTTTCTTGCATCCCATACTAGGGTTCCATTCACTAGCTGCTCCTAACATTTCCCACTCCTTGACCATCAACCTTGCTACTTGAGCCTTCCGACTTAGGGCATCCGCTACTATGTTAGCCTTACCGGGATGGTAGTTGATCGTGCAGTCATAATCTTCTAAGAGTTCCATCCACCGGCGTTGCCTCATATTCAACTCTTTTTGGGAGAAGAGATACTTAAGACTCTTATGGTCTGAATAAACCTCAAAGGTAACCCCGTAGAGATAGTGTCTCCACTTTTTCAGAGCAAAGACCACAGCAGCTAACTCCAAGTCATGGGTAGGGTAGTTTTGTTCATGGGTTTTTAGTTTCCTAGAGGCAAAGGAAATCACGTTCTTGTTCTGCATCAATACGCACCCCAACCCTTCCCTCGAAGCATCGGTATAAACGGTAAAACTGTCCTTCCCATTAGGCAAGGCCAAAACAGGAGCCATGGTTAACCTTCGTTTCAACTCCTGAAAACTGGTTTCACACCTAGTATCCCACACAAAATGGCTATTTTTCTTCGTTAGATCGGTTAAAGGGCCAGCCAGTTTGGAAAAGTCTTTAATAAAGCGTCTATAGTACCCAGCCAACCCTAAGAAACTGCGAATCTCAGTGGGGTTTTCTGGCCTCTTCCATTCAGCCACTGCCTCTACTTTCGCGGGATCCACTGTAATACCTTCTTTTGAAATCACATGTCCCAAGAAAGAGATTTTCTCCAACCAAAATTCACACTTACTAAATTTGGCGTATAGCCGATGATCTCTCAGGGTTTGTAACACTAGCTTCAAATGCTGCTCATGTTCCTCACGGGTTTTAGAATAGACCAAGATGTCGTTAATAAACACGACAACAAATCGGTCCAGGTAGGGTTTGAAAACCCGATGCATCAAATCCATAAAGGCGGCAGGGGCATTGGTCAACCCAAAGGGCATGACCGCAAACTCAAAATGCCCATATCTAGAATTGAAAGCAGTCTTGGGTACATCTTCTTTCTTAATAAGCAACTGATAGTAACCCTGTCGGAGATCTAACTTTGAAAAGACCACCGCGCCTTGCAACGGGTCAAACAGTTCATCGATATGGGGAAGTGGGTATTTGTTCTTAATGGTCATATTGTTTAATCCCCGATAATCGATACACAATCTTAAAGTTCCATCCTTCTTCTTAACAAATAGTACCGGAGCCCCCCACGGAGATCCACTCTCCTGAATAAACCCACGCTCCAACAGGTCTTGCAACTGTAATTTCAACTCCTTGAGCTCAGCAGGTGCCATTCGATAGGGGGTCTTAGAGATAGGTGACGTCCCCGGCAATAAGTCGATCTTAAACTCTATTTCTCTCTCCGGAGGTAAAGTGACTAATTCATCAGGAAACACATCCGGATATTCACTTACTACAGGCACATCTTCAACCCTCAACTTATCAGTAGGAGTGTTTATAAGAAAAGCTAGGAACCCTTGGGCCCCTTTATACAGAAATTTCCTAGCCTGAATACCCGAAATCAATGCAGATGAGGCTAAACTACCCCTTATATCGAGCCTTAGGGTTGCCTCCCCCGGTATACGAAATTCCACTATTTTTCTCTTACAATCAAGTTGTGCATCGTACTTAGCTAGCCAGTCCATACCCAATATAACGTCGTACCCCTTAATAGCTAAACTTATAAGATTCCCCAAAAGCTTCCTCTCTCCTACCCAAATTTCGCAATTTGTATACATCAAACCAGTAATCAAACGTTGGTCCCCCGTAGGAGTACTAACTTCTAAGTCATAAGGCAAGCTAACAGGGGTTATATCAATGCCGCACATAAAATTGGGGTTAACAAAGGAATGGGTAGCACCAGGGTCGATCAAAATCCTAGCTAGACGATGAAAAACAGGGATCGTACCTTCTACAACCCCAGAGGAATCAGGGACTTGTTGTTGCTCAAGGGAGTAAACCCGAGCTGGCACCTTTGGCTTTGTCCCTTCTACCTTGGACTGTCCCGAGTTAGCCTTCGACGACTGGGTGGTTACTCTAGCCTCCCGAGGTAACACCGGACAGTTAGCTATTTGATGCTCCGCACTCCCGCAGCGCAAGCATTTCCTTTCTTTCCTCCAACAGTTGTCCTCAGTGTGGTTTGGTTTCCCACAAAATCCACAGGGTCCACGTGCAACTGAGGCCGAACTTCCTTGTGAGACGCTTCTCTGCGGGCCCCGTCCATTGTGACCACCCCTCGGCGGAGTCCCTCGTGTCATTCCCGGTTGCCTTCCTCCCCCGGCTCCTCTTCCAAACTTGGGAGGGGTCCCTTTATCCCCTTGGGTCGAACTACTCGCAGAGAACCCCCGTTTTTTCACCTGAAAGTTCCTTACTTGAAGCCTGGCATTTTCAACTCGCAAAGCTTTCTCCACGGCGTCACTAAAGATATTGATCTGGGCTACCGCCAGATCCTTTTGAATTTCCACATTGAGCCCTTGAATAAAACGCCGAACTCTCCTTTGCTCCGTTAGAATGAGTTCAGGGGCGAACTTAGATAAACGAGTAAACTGGCTCTCGTACTCAGCCACCGATTGCGTCCCCTGACGGAGTCTAATGAACTCGTCCTCCTTCTTTTCCTGGACTAGAGGGGGAAAGTATTTCGCATTGAAGTCCCTCACAAAGTTTACCCATGTTCTTGGGGTTTGTTCCCGGTCCCACTTCATTCGTATCACGTTCCACCAAGAACGCGCGGCCCCTTCCAATTGGAAGACAGCGAAAGTAACCTGCCTCTCCTCTGAATAGTGTAGGGCAGCAAAAATATCTATCATTTTCTTTAACCATTTTTCGGCCACGTCCGGATCTGGTCCGCCCAGAAATTTTGGCGGAGAGAACTTCTGAAATCTCTCTAAGGCCCGATCTTCACTCTCTACTACATGGCCAGGGTTCCCAGGTTGCTGGATAGGAGGTTGGCCCTGCTGTTGCACTACGTGGGCTAACAGGTCGGTCATTTGCTGCATAGCAGCAGCTATTTGGGCATTAGGGTCAACCCTAGGTTCAGGATTTGGTTCAGTCGTGGTATCCCTAGTACCCTCGTCAGTTGTGGGTTGCCTAACCCCGCGCCCGCGGCCTCGTCCACTACGAGTGCCTTCCATTGCTCTAATGTCACTCTAAAGTCGAGGCACAAAATAATATTAAAGTGCATATAAATATAGTCACATAAGCATGAACGAAGAACCAAAAATAAACACCACATAAGATATATATACACATAGAACAGTTATACACAGAACACATAACTGTGACAAACAGTCATACATGAGCAGTCAAGCAAATATATACAAAAGTACTCCCGTGAAGCCAAAAGAGGGTCTGTCAAAATACACTGTACAACCTAGGTCCCAAAAGGTACAAAAGGTACGAAACAGCTAACCAAAAGCTTTTCCTAGGTATCCCTCACACGGGAGCAAAACAAGGCTCAAAAACCCTAATCTAGTCCTCGACGGAGCCAACCGACTCCCCCCCAGAGCTAGAGCTAGAGGCGCCTCCCTGACCTAGAGCTCCGTCACCCTGGAACTCCCCCTGGCGCATTAGCGCCAATCACCCCCTGGATCAGCGCCCCACACTCATCGATAATAGCACCGGACCGGTCTCTCACCTCCCGGACTACTCGCATAAGGCGGTCGTTAACCACCTGCAACTGCTCTCTCAGAGCGTTCGTCCTCTCCTGCTCCATGGCCACGTCCCCCTGGAGCTCCCCAATCCTATCGGCCTGCATCCGCGTGATGCCCCTAAGCCTAAGGGTCTCAATGCGCTCCCTGGCGGCGGCACATCTAAGCCTCCGTCGCTCAGCAAGCACTGCCACAACCACGTGGTCCGCGTAAGAATAAAACTGGCAACGCCTATAGCGGCGGGTCCGGCTAGCGGTATACCACAGCCGGATCGGACCTCCTGGTCTCTCCTGGTAGTCGATAACCCGTGGGTGCCTCTGAGGTGGCTCGCCTCCGCCTGCTCCACTAGTACCGGCCATAACCTACAAGATAGCAAAGGTTTATAGCTTAGACAATATATTCACACTTAATGGCGTCTAAACACAATCCCCAAAAGTTCTAAGAATCAGGGTTCAGGTTCGCCCAGGTTATTTCTAACCTAGGCTCTGATACCACCTGTGACAGCCCCACCTTCCCCTAAGGCGTACCAAAGGGGTTAGCGGACTGCCTGCCCAACTCTCGCCAGGACTACTAAAACGGTCAAACACTAACACAAGTCGTTCGGGAAACTATTAGCGCGCTTAACCAAACCAACAAACGAGAAACGGAAAAATTGGAAATCCAAAACGTAAAGCAAATAGTGCATTGCCACGTCACAATCCACCAAGGCCCAACTAAATACAGGTAACTTTCAACAATCCCCGAAAGGTATATATACAAGCCAAATATAATACATTGAACAGGAGTACACACACACTGTTACAAACCACATTCGTGGGTTTACAAGCCAAAAGGAAACATTTAAAATCCGAGTACAAATAAAGTTTCCAACTATTGAGGAGCTATACAAAATCTCTCAACTAGCTCTACTCAACTCATTCTTCAAAATCAAAGTCCAAAAGGTAAATCCCTGTAAGGAAAACAAAATTCACGGTGTGAGCTTTCGCCCAATGAGGTACCGTCACGTAAATAGACCAGGATCACATAAACACAAGAATATTCAATCCAAATACATACGTCCAGTAAGCAAAAGCAACAACACCCAAGTATAAGGAATAAAAGGATACGGATGGCTCTCAAGAGCCCTTTTCCTCTTTTGCCATGCTTGATCTCATCTCATTGACTCTCCGTCAACGTATACCAGGTAATCGTGACCGTAGACTCCTCTTTACTCCAATTATCCGTCCACCTCACTTTCCCCTTACCGGGCCCGAACACCAAACAGTACAGAGTTGGTATTACTCGAGTAAACCAGAATCAAGGGTCTCATACCCAAAGATTCCCAAATACAGTCCCCATGGCTTGTCAAATGTCCCCGACCAAGTCCTTACTGGCTCGAGTCCATTGACTTCCAATGAGGTAGAGCTCAGAGTGAACAGTAACGATTGGTATCCAATTGACACCAAATCAAGTACAGTCAAGAGTATTCAAGTAATATCATAAACAGTCAAGTAAGCTTAATAGAATAACCAGTCAAGAAGGCCAGAGAGTACGAGAGTGGTAAAGTACACCCTCGTCTCACCTATCTCAAACAAGCATCACAACTAGTCCAAATCACAGAATTCAAGTACAAGAAAGCCACGGAATAACAAACATGTGAGTAGTACACTCACCAAATTCAACAAAGAAATTTCACAAGTTTTCGCCCGACGTGAGCCTCGGATCACCGGCACGCCCTATAACAATCAAGAAAGTACAATGAAAACGCAAACACAAGTCGAATACCTTTTTCTAGGAACTATTAAGGCAAGACCCAAATATAGCTTGGAAATGAAAAATACATAACATTTAGGGTTAAACGTAGAAACAAACCCAAAAACCGTTCATTTCTAGTCAATCTCAACCCAACTCACAAGAATCAAATACCCTAGATACTCGGACAGCATTTCCCCTAAAATTTCAGCTTTTCCAACCTGCAAGACAACCAATAAAACTATCCAACACAACCACAAGCACCCACAATTCATAAGCCATTCAATATACTTCATTAGGGTCACAATACCCTTCAATTATAGCCAATTAGAAGTTCAACAATCAACTATAGAAAACCCCCAAATTGAAACCCTAAATCTGAAATTTTCCGCACAAGCGGAAATTTTCCGCAATTAACGCACAAGAGAGCTATTTAATACCATTTAGAACCACCAATTCAAGCTCAATCATATCCATCATAGGAAAACAGAAAAATTCCAGAAAAAATCAGAAAATTAGGAAACTTCACTCCAATCCACCAAATCTTCCGTAAAATCGCGTAAATAGCTACTATAAGGCACCAATTGGCCAAAAATTAAAACCAAAAGATGAGTTCCAAGCAAGATACCTTAGTTCTTCAAGAAAGGTTGTAGCTTGTGAGGTTTTCTTCCAAAACAACACCACTAAACTCTTCAAAGACCCTTAGCAAGATGTTTTTATGGACTAATTTGGGAATTAATCGGTTAGTTTTCAAGATTTGGCAAGGATTTGTAGATGAAAGGTTGAAGAATTTTTTTCTCCTTTGCTTGCTAGAGGTTTGGCCAAGAGATGGTGAAGAATGAAGATGATTGAGTCAAATTTGGACTTTAAGGAAAGTAAAGAAAGTTTAGTCAAAAGTTAGGCAAGCTTGGTCCAACCAAAATTGGACACTTGGCATGTGACGACCCCACCTCCCCTAAGCCGAACCAGAGGGTTCGGCGGACCGCCTGCCCAGCTCTCGCCGGGACTCAGTCGTTCACTACAATCCTCAAATGAATTACAATATAAACCTCAAATATTACAATATAAATCTCCAATATACATCAAATTCTCCAAAAATTACATGTCATAAGCGAAGCGAAAACAATTCCCCAAACTATACATCAAATGATTTCCAAATCCAAATTGTACAAAACATAGGGCCATCCAGTCACGTGTACAAGTACTACAAGTCCTTCCTTCGCCTTGAGCCCTGTGAGGGGAATAAATATTTTTGGGTGAGTTAGAAGCTCAGCGAGTAACCAGTAAAATCAGTAATCAAATCGGTTTAACAATAGTTCATTTCAATGATGTCATAAATCAATGATGTCATAAATCAAATGATAAGTCCAGAAATAATTACGACATTCACAAAATATTAAATATGGAGTATCAAGAATTCAGAAACATTTACAATGAAAGTGATAGTAACATTCATTAAAAGGATACGGGTGGTTCCCAAGCCAATTCTTTTGTCGAGTTTGATCACTGGTTGACCCTTAAGATCCTGAGCTACACAGCTCACTTCTCTTGCTCAAGTCACGAGCAATAAATGCTCTAAAATATTTTTCAAGCAATAAATGCTCTAGTTCAAGCAATAAATGCTCTGGTTCAGGCAATAAATGCTCTGGTTCAAGCAATAAAGCAATAAATGTTCTCAAGCAATAAATGCTCTGGTTCAACCAATAAATGCTCTCAAGCAATAAATGCTCTGGTTCAAGCAATAAATGCTCTGGTTCAAGCAATAAATGCTCTGGTTCAAGCATAAATGCTCTAGTTCAAGCAATAATGCTCTCAAGCAATAAATGCTCTGGTTCAAGCAATAAATGCTCTGCAAATATTCACAAGCCATGAATGCTCTATAACAAATCATAAAAATCATATTTCACAGGTATTAATAGCAACTAATGGGGTTTAGATCGAGTGCGATAAAGTACACCCTCGCCTAAGTGCCCATTCATAGTAAACTCATTTTTGTATTGAGTTACACAGAAATCCTGATCACTCACATACAAGCACGCATGATATGCCAGAAAACAGTTCAAAAGTAACTTTGGAAACAGGTCAAAAGTAACTTTGGAAACAGTTCAAAAGTAAATAATGCAGGAAACGGTTCATAATTAACTTTAGAAATAGTTTGAAGTCACTCACCTCCATGGCTCAGAAATCATCCATCATATATCATTGCCTTGCTCAAATCCAAGTCTTAGATCACAAACCCTATGCAAACAGGTCCCTTCAAAGTTCGGACAGCACTTCCCTTGAATTTACTAACTTTTCCAGCCATCATGGCTTCATTATTTTTCTCATTCAAACCCAAAGGTACACACAACAACAAGTTCATCCAATAGCCATTCAGCAAGCTCCAAGTAGTACTAGTACAAGTCAAACTAGGGAAAAATCCGGAAATGAAAGTTAAGCTCAAAACCAGAAAAACAGTTTTGATGTCATTTTACGGTAATGGTACCAAAGGCGTTACGATGGTCGGATGAAGGTGCAAGACCCACTGTTTCGAAGCTAAGAGATAGGGCTACAATATTACAGAAAGTCACTCGACCCATTTTCGAGTGTAACCAGGTCAAAAATGCAAAATACCATACCAGAATCACAAAAACAGATTCACAGAACGCATTCTAGCGGAAACATCATAACTCAGGCTCTCCAAGTCCAAATCCAGAAATTCCAAAACCATATGAAAGCTAAGAAACAGGGATAAATTTCACCAGAAGACCTTAACAACCAATTCGTAATCAATTCCAGCCAAAACAACCAATTACAGGCGCAATTCTTACATTCGGGTAAAACCAGAACAGCAATAGTAATTTCGACTTTTCTCATTCTACACTACTCCGATTGACCTGAAATTTTGTAGGCACCTCTAAAATGTCATTCCCTACAACTTTCATGTTTTAAGCCAAGGCTAATTCGGCCTCTATCTATGAGATATAAATTCGGGCAGAATGTAATCATCATGAACCCTAACTTGTCAATTTTTCTTCCAAACAGAAATTGGTTGCAATTACTCACTTTTTCCACCTCATAGAGTCCTTAAGCATCATTTCCAATCATCATACATGACAACATAATCATACTCATATTAAAAAAGAAAAATCCCCAAAAATTATAAAACTTCACCAATTCAACCAAAACCAAGAAATAATCCATAAAGTTGCACCTTATACCACCACTAATCATCAATTAAGCATCACTAGAGGGAGGAGAGTGGTTCTTCACAACTCACCTTAGCCATACAAGAGATAGAGCAACAAATCACCTTAGCTTTCCAAACAACTCCACAAAACACCTCAAGACCACTTAGCAAAGAGATTTTATGGAATGATTTGGAGTTTTATTGGTTGGATTTGAAGATTGAACAAGAAATAGAAGGAAGAAATTGAGAGCTTTTCTTTCTTTCTTGAGCAAGAACATTCGGCCAAGAAGCTTGCAAAATGAAGTGATTTTTGGTCAATTTTAATTAAATGGTAAAGTTATGAATAGTAGTCAAATGGCAAGACTAAATCTTATGGTGACACTTGTCACCTTTTGGTTCAAAACTTATCTTTTTGTCTCTCCAATACAAATATCTTAACACCTTGTAAAATAATATCACTTAATACAAAATTCCAACAAGTTGTCAAAAATATAATGCATTTACCGCACTAGCGGGTCCCATTTCCAAAATACGCTTTTAATTTCTCAAAAACTAACCGATACTAGAAAAATCATTTTAAAACTATCTTTGCTCATAAACTTTATCTGGGGAATTTTTCTAATAAAGAAAATGTAGAAAAAGCGGGCGATTAAATAAAATAAATCCTAGAAAATTAGAAAATTTCCGGGTTCTCACACTCATACTTTTCGGGGCGTCACATGGCACTTTGTCTTGCTAGAGTTATCTTCTTGTCCCTCATGGCTAATCCATCTAGGCAACCTCCAATTATCTCCTAATACCTAGTAACAACATCCCTTTACGTAAAATTTAACCTAATTGGTCAAATTTCTCTCACCTAATGCACTAGCGGGTCCCACGACCAAAAGACGTTCCAAAATTCACACGAACTACCTTATACTAGAAAAATGATTTAAAAACTATATTTACTGATAAAATGTTGAGAAAAGTAATCTAATAAAGAAAATAAAAGAAACGGGTGCACAGGAATAAAATAATAAATAAATAATAATAATTTTTTTTTTCTCTGGGTTCTCACAGATTGGTAGTTGTTACCTTAAGCCATTAATTTCAATTTCATTCCTTTTAGACCCCTAATATTCAATAAATTGACCCCTCGAACTTCTTTGACTTTTACAAGCTAGTCTCTACTTGTTTTAATTTCTTAAACATAGGTTGTTTGCCTCCTTTTAAGTGCCTTTGATTGATTCAATTTCACACTTATTCCAATTTCATGTGATTATTTCTTAATTTAAGTGATGCCTTGACCTTTTCTTTTATTTTGGAGGGTAAATAAGTAATTTCACTCCATTAGGGCCCCAACTCAAGGGAGGTACACCCAATCCCTTATTTCTCACTTTATTTGATCCTACATGCCCTATGTGATTTTATGTGTTTAATTGCATGCCTATTGAAAGTGTTTTATATTTATTATTTTATTTACTTATTTATTGGCTTTAGTCTTGTATATCTATCATTTGGGAGGCACTCGAATGCCAAAATTGTAATAGTTAGGAATTTAATTGTTTTATTCCTTCTTATTTCCCCTTTTAGATTGTAGTAGGCTTCCCCCCTCCTGATGTAATAGTTAGGGTTTCTTTGTTTTTCTTTGTGTGATTTGCATGCGCATGTGCTATGTGTTTAATTGCTTTCTTAGGGTTTGGCATCTAGATATGCATGCTTGTGTGTTATGTGTTATGTGAATTACGTGCTCACATGCCTACTCGCTTTAATTATGCACATTTCTTTATGTATGTATGATGGATGCAAAATGCACGAAACCGTGGCTAGTCCAACGCTAATCATGGTCTTCCCCCCAAGCTCTTACAAGTCCAATGCTTGTGAGAGAGCGCTAGTGAAGGACTAGTCGAATGCTAGATCCAATAGGACCGTCCCTCGCTAGTGTGACAGCCCCACCTCCCCCTAAGGCGAACCAGAGGGTTCGGCGGGCCGCCTGCCCAACTCTCGCCGGGACTCAGTCGCTCACTAAAGTCCTCAAATAAATTACAATATAAATCCCGAGTCTCCAAAAATTACATGTCACAAATGCAGCGGAAACTAATTCCCAACTATACATCAAATGATTCCAAATCCAAACTGTACAAGATATAAGCCATCCAGCCACGTGAATAAGTACTACCAGCCTTCCTTCGCCACGAGCCCTGTGGAGGGGAATAAAAATATTTTTGGGGTGAGCTAGAAGCTCAGTGAGTAACCAGTAAAATCAGTAATCAAATCGGTTTAACAATAGTTCATTTCAATGATGTCATAAATCAAATGATAAGTCCAGAAACAATTACGACATTTACAAAACATTAAATATGGAGTATCAAGAATTCAAGAAACATTTACAATAGAAAGCGATAGTAACATTCATTAAGGATACGGGTGGCTCCCAAGCCAATTCTTTTGTCGAGTTTGATCACTGGTTGACCCTTAAGATCCTGAGCTACACAGCTCACTTCTCTTGCCCAAGTCACGAGCAATAAATGCTCTAAAATATTTTTCAAGCAATAAACCAATAAATGCTCTCAAGCAATAAATGCTCTGGTTCAAGCAATAAATGCTCTGCAAATATTCACAAGCCATGAATGCTCTATAACAAATCATAAAAATCATATTTCACAGGTATTAATAGCAACTAATGGGGTTTAGATCGAGTGCGATAAAGTACACCCTCGCCTAAGTGCCCATTCATAGTAAACTCATTTTTGTATTGAGTTACACAGAAATCCTGATCACTCACATAATAGCACGCATGATATGCAAGAAAATAGTTCAAAAGTAACTTTGGAAACAGGTCAAAAGTAAATAAGACAAGAAAACAGTTCAAAAGTAACTTTGGAAACAGTTCAAAAGTAAATAATGCAGGAAACGGTTCATAATTAACTTTAGAAATAGTTTGAAGTCACTCACTTCCATGGCTCAGAAATCATCCATCATATATCATTGCCTTGCTCAAATCCAAGTCTTAGATCACAAACCCTATGCAAACAGGTCCCTTCAAAGTTCGGACAGCACTTCCCTTGAATTTACTAACTTTTCCAGCCATCATGGCTTCATTATTTCCTCATTCCAATCCAAATGTACACACACAACAACAAGTTCATCCAATAGCCATTCAGCAAGCTCCAAGTAGTACTAGTACAAGTCAAGCTAGGAAAAAGTTCGGAAATGAAAGTTAAGCTCAAAACCAGAAAAACAGTTTTGACGTCATTTTACGGTAATGGTACCAAAGGCGCTACGATTGTCGGAAGAAGGTGCAAGACCCACTGTTTGGAAGCTAAGAGATAGGGCTAAAATATTGTAGAAGGTCACTCAACCCAGTTTCGAGTGTAACCAGGTCAAAAATGCAAGATACTACACCAGAATCACAAAAACAGATTCACAGAACGCATTCTAGCGGAAACATCATAAATCAGGCTATCCAAGTCCAAATCCAGAAATTCCAAAACCAGCTGAAAGCTAAGAAACAGGGATAAATTTCATCAGAAGACCTTAACAACCAATTCGGAATTAATTCCAGCCAAAACAACCAATTACAGGCGCAATTCTTGCATTCGGGTAAAACCAGAACAGCAATAGTAATTTCGACTTTTCTCATTCTACACTACTCCGATTGACCTGAAATTTTGTAGGCACCTCTAAAATATCATTCCCTACAAATTTCATGTTTTATTACAAGGCCAATTCGGCCTCTATCTATGAGCTTCAAATTCGGGCAGAATGAAGAACATCAAACCCTAACTTTCCAAGATTTCTTCCAAAACAGAAATTGTTTGCAATTAACCACTTTTTCCACCTCATAGAGTCCTTAAACATCATTTCCAATCATCATACATGACCCCATAATCATATTCATATGAAAACAGAAAAATCCCCAAAAATTATAAAACTTCACCAATTCAACCAAAAATCAAGATGTAATCCATAAAAGTGCATCTTATACCACCACCAATCATGATTTAAGCATCAATTAAGGGAGGAGGGTGGTTCTTCACAACTCACCTTAGCAATACAAGAGATAGAGCAACTAGCCACCTTAGCTTTCCAAACAACTTCACAACCAAGCTCAACTCCACCAAACTAAGAGGTTTTATGGAGTAATTGGAAGATTAATCGGTTTAATTGAAAGATTGGGCAAGATTGGAGACTAGAAAATTGAGAGCTTTTCTTTCTTCTTTGATCAAGAAAATTCGGCCAAGAGAGGTAAGAAAATGAAGAGATTTTTGGCCAATTTTAATTAAATGGTAAAGGTATGAATAGTAGTCAAACTCAAGACTAAATCTTATGGTGACACTTGTCACCTTTTGGTTCAAAACTTATCTTTTTGTCTCTCTAATACAAATATCTTAACACCTTGTAAAATAATATCACTTAATACAAAATTCCAACAAGTTGTCAAAAATATAATGCATTTACCGCACTAGCGGGTCCCACGTTCAAAATACGCTTTTAATTTCTCAAAAACTAACCGATACTAGAAAAATCATTTTAAAACTATCTTTTCTCATAAACTTTATCTGGGGAATTTTTCTAATAAAGAAAAGGTAGAAAAGGCGAGCGATTAAATAAAATAAACCCTAGAAAATTAGAAAATTTCCGGGTTCTCACTCTTATACTTTTCGGGGCATCACAGCTAGCACATTCGCATGCCTTCATCTCATGATCATGCATTTTTTTTTAGTATTTTTACATCTTTGCATAACCCTTCTTCCTTTTCCCGCATTTGAAGTATGACCATAGGGTTTTTGCATTTCATTCTGGTTTCTAAGCTCATTTGCGTGCGTAGGTTAGGGATACCCCTTGAATATGGGATATGGACGAGTTTGGCTTTCTAGCCTTAGCACGCTCGTATTCCCTCTATTAAAGGGAAAATTGAGTCACGAACATTAGTCCCCCGTACCCGACATGATGCACTCCTTTAAGACATGTATATTTGTATAATTATTTTATTTCTTTTCTTTTCTTAGAGTCTCATATTTTGCATTATTCGTGACTTCTCCAAAGAGTCATTATTGGGCATCACAATTAATGTGATTAGCACCATTCAAGCTTTGAAGAGAAATTTTGCCCCCCGATGTCCCCCTAGATCTAGGGTTTGCATTCATATAGTACATCCGAATGTGATAAATCTTTTGGTTAAAAAATAAGAAAATCTTTGACTAAATCGCACAACTAGCCTTGGTTAGGTTGAGAGGGTGCCTTGGACCTCGTCCTTGCCTTCCCTCTCATCAAATGTGACTCCCGAATCTTTTTCTCTGATTTTTGTAGATTTGGAGTCATTTAAAAAGGGTTTTCTACTTTTTCCTTCAAAATTCATTTTTAGGTGACTTGGTACACCTCAACTCAATACCAAGTGGCGACTCCATTTTTTCATTCAAGAACCCTTTTTAAACTTATTTTGGGTCAAAATCATCGCATTTCAAAGTCCCATTTAGACCCATTTCATTTTCTTTACCCATTTTCCTTTTAAATCAAAAATCACATTTTCAAATCAAAATTTCACTTTTCAAACCATTTATTTTTCTTATAAAAAATAGGGCGCGACAGCTGGCGACTCCTCTGGGGACTTAGAGAGTCCGAGCAAATTTGATTTAGTCAATCTTTTTCTTATTTTAACCTTTTGATATATCGCATTTGGATGTTTAGGGTTGCATTTTTCCCTTTTTAGGATTTTGCATTTCGCGCGTATCAATTCACTCCCTCACACATTTGCGTACGATTGATTTGATGGATGAATGGTTTATCTATATGATCCCGCGCTTTGCATTGCATTGGGATGGGGGGACATTACCCTAGAGCCTCGCGTTGGTTCTCGATCCCTCCCCTCCAAACGAGCACTAGCATACGTGCATACGCTTTAATTTTTTACCCCTCATTTATTTTTCTTTTAGTGGCTTGTCACGCCACTCCACCCTATTAGGATTAGGTGACCCACTTGGACGTGTGATCGCGACACGACGTGTGCGTAGCATGATCCAAGCGGTCACTCAATCTTCTGCTTTAAGCTTTGGGTTGATAGCCTTTAGCTTTTAGCTGAAGGTTGAGGATTTTTGATAGATTCACTCAGACATGTAGTCGTGACACGACGTGTGCGTAGCAATGTCTGGGGAATAGTTCGAGTCACCGACAAAGAACCTTGGGATTGATGACCCTTGGTTTCCAAGTCTGAAGGCCCGGGGACCTAAAACCTGTCGAGTCTAGATGCATTAGTGAGCCAATACCGCATGCATCCATGATAGTTTTACCTAGGGTAGAGTCTGTCTTACCCTATTAGGGACACTATTCACGAGGGGAGGGATCCAACCCCCCTTTTCTTTTATTGCTTTATCTCTTTGTATTACTTTGCTACAATGGGTTATGTGTATTTATCTGATTGAACTAACCTTTCTTGGTTTTTGTCTCCATTGCATTCATCAGCCCTAGAAAATAAGAGTCCTGGCATGGCACTCTCTAGGAGCCTATCCCGTTTGATGTGACACGTTTAAATTCAATACTTCGCATTTGTAACATGAACACATTTCATTTTAGGCTTACCCCGGCATACGAAAAGGGGTTCCCTTTAGGTCACGTTTCATTTGGGTACAACAAATTTACGCGCTTTGATAAAATGGCATCATGCATAAACCCTAGGAAGGGAATGCCATTTAGGGGATCCCGTGCTAGGAATAAACCACCCTGTGTCTCGGATATATAATCCAAAGAGACTTGCACGTTTACATTTTGTACCATCCAAAGGGGTAGTGCACAAGATAAGGTAGGATCTGATCATTTTCATAGAGCGATCTTTGGAATATGAGCGTCTAATAATCACTTTTTGGCCATTTTATCAAAATTGGTAAAAATCCCTTGCGTAAAGGACATTAATTTGAAGAAATTCACCAATACTTCCTCACTGTTGAGACGATAAATAAATTAAGGCCAAAATTTGATATTAGAAGGCTCATAGACTAATGCATCGCAATAAATTTTTGAAACTACCAATGGATAGATTGATTTTTAAATAAGCTGTTAATTCCATTCAATCCATTGGATCATTTTATTCATCAATTTCATCCAGTCCATTTTATCAATTTGTTCATTTTTAGGGCAACCTAGTCAATTTTAAATTTATTTGACTAGTTTACCCATTTTAGGGCAATCTAGTCGGTTTTGAATAGATCACCAATTTCACTCAATTCATTTGATTAGTTCTTAGGGCAATCTTATCGATCTTGAATAAATCATCAATTTCGTCCGATCCATTTGACCAGTTTACCTATTTTTAGGACAATTCGGTCGATTTTGAATAAATTATCATTTCACTCGATCTGTTTGATCAATTGATTTCATTCAATTCATTTGATTAGTTTAATTCATTTTCAGGGTTATCCATTCAATTTTGAATAAATAATCGAATTTCATTCAATTCATTTGACCAGTTTACCCCTTTTAAGGTAATCTAGTCGATTTTGAATAAATCATCAATTTCATCCTATCCTCTTGACCCGCTTATTCCTTTTTAGGGTTTAAGTTTAAGGTTCACTGAATAAACTAGTTGAGACATGTAATCCTTTTAAGCATAGATTTTTTCACACATCGTTTTATGTGTTGATCAAAACAAGCAATCCATTCGGACTTTGTCCTCATTTTTGGGACAAGTGTCCCCTTCCCACTCCAATTGGTCAAATTTTCAAATTATTTTTCGCTCCCTTAGTTGATCGGATTCATCAGGTATTGTATGATGCCTACCCTAGAGGATTGCATCCTCATTCTAGGCCTACCCTTGGCACAAAAAGGGCTCCCCCATAGGACATGCATACCGATTTTACAATTTTGCTTACTAACTCTGGGTATTTTCTTCTTTTATTTTTTCCCCTCCCCTGCATTTATAAAAGACGTTTCAATAAGGTGAAAATATTTTTCTATATCTGATAACGATTTTTATCTAATAAAGTTTGAAAATTACAAGTATTACTTGATTCTTAGGCGGATCCTGCAATGAAAACATGAAGGATATATTTGGAAGTGCTAGGCTAAAGCCTCTAAGAGACTTCATCATTATTTTTCAAAGAAAGGAAAAAATTTTGTTCCAAAAAGGAGGCAAAAAGTGTGTATATGTGGAGCTCTTCAGAAGTCGTTCTCTTCTCATTTGTAGAAATTTTGTTTCAAACTTTTCAGCAATAAAGTTTTTTATTTATACAATTGTTGATTTGTATATAATCATGTATATTTCATTCTTTTTTGGCTATTTGAGGGATTTCATGATGAATTTTAAGAAATAAGACCAAATTAAGATTTTTCAACCTCCTGTCTGAAAATTCACAAGTGTATGTTTTATAAATTCTCCGCATACACTAGATTGGTGATTCAAACTGTACAATAAGAGTGCTCAAAATTAAAAGAGATTACTCAAAAGGCCGAATGAGATACCTTTTCTCCTTCAGTGTACAATTCCTATTTTGCCCACCTCTATTTGCCCCCTCAAAAAATCAATCACATTGATTGATAAATTACAAATTGGGAAAATCTTTGCTTGAAAATGCTCACTGGTCTAACCAGATGCAATCACATCTAAGTGAAAGAAAAAATGTGCATTATTCTTGTTTGTTTTGAAAATTTGGAATGATACTTCGATCATTCGTTTCTCTACCTATACATATTTTATCATTTGCTCTTCCATTTGAGCCTTTACAAGAATAATTTCGTTTCAAATAAAGTGCCTTGATGATCACTACCCTACATTGGAAATTTTTCAAATATCAAAAAGGGGAATGGATTATCAATGACCATTTCGTTACTTTGGTTGTCATGAGGTGTAAGAATGATACTTTGGCCATCGTTTCTACAACCTAAACACCATTTATCCCTTGCATCCTCATTTGAGCTAAAATTGGTGATTCTTTTCAAAGCATCTATGATCGCACCCTACATTGGGGAGGAAGATTGGAGAATTTTCCAAAAAAAGAGAAAAGCAAAAATGCTAAAACTAAAAGAAAAGAGGGAATCACAAATTGGAGAAATTTGATTCCACTTGGGTTTCAATTTTGGAAAAAAGAAGAAGAGAAAAGAAAAGGAAGGGTTTTGTCCGCGTGGATCGCCTATGTTTTACAGATATGGATAAACAAGGGTCTTCCTCAGTCAGTTAATTCGAATACATGCCAGAAATTTCGCATTAATGAAAGTTTCTTTTCAGAGTTATTGTAAGGAACGGAATAAAAGTCAGGCCCTCTTCTTTTCCAATCAAACATTCTATCCCTAGTTCTCCCTTTTGAATCTTCAGAATAAAATACTTCATTTGGCAACCCCTGAGAATTGCAAACCCCACACTGGGGCAAGTTTGAGTTGAAAGAAAAAGTTTCAAGAAGTGAAAAGGGATAATGTAACAAAATCAAAAGGAAAAGAGAAAAGAGAACCTCAGTTCAAAAATAAACTAGGGCAAATTTTGTGAAAGTTCAAAAATGGTAGAAGGCCGAAAAATCAAAAGAAGAAAGAAAATGAAAGAAAAAGCCTCAATTGAGCATAAACTGGGGCAAATTCTGATTTAACCCTAAAATAGGGTTGGCGCAACAATGCGATCTCAGATTCTTCAAACCGCTTTTGAAATCCACTTTCAAGCCTTAACTTTTCTAAGCACCCCACCTGACCCCATTACAAAAGCCGAAAGTCCTGACTTCTGTTCTTTGCAATGGCCCTGTCAAGAAAATTTCTGATGCCGAAAATTTTAGCTGTATTTCTGAATTGCTTGGGTATGGGGTTGACGCTACTCATCATGTGAAAACCCACCAGGTCGAGGAAAAGAAAAAAAGAAGCAAAAGCAAAGCAAGAAAGGTAAATGCGAGAAAAAATACAGAAAATTCGACGCTGAAGTCCCTGGGGAATGATGAGAAAAATGCAAACAAAGTCTGAGATCTTTTGAGTTCAAAATAGGGGCAATTTTTGAAAAGTGCGATCTTCGGTGCAATGTCCTTGAGAATCTTATTTCTTTGACTATCGTTTTCAAGCCACATTACAAGCTCATAAAGTCCATCGTTGACTTATTCCTTCATGACAATCCAAAGTGAGGATTATGCTCATAAGAAATCCAGCAATCACTCATGATCATAAGGGTATAACCAGTTCTCACAGGTTTAGCTATCGTTCCTACCCATTTGTTGCAAGCTTAAAACTTATAGGTTGACTAAATTTTCTTAAGAAATAGGAGTGACAAACTATTTGCTTTCACTAAGATGTGGTATTGAAGGGATTACATACAATTTTGGGCACAAGAATAAGACAAATCCTGACCTCTCATTTTCCTTAGCCACCTCAGAATCAGAAATAAAGTCACTTGATTGGTCCCGAAAGATGAGCCAACAGGAAATGGTGACCCATTACCCAAAGCATCGATGCTAAAATGAGGAAGAAATCTTTTGTAATTTGGTATTATTTTGAGAAATTCATCATGACATTTTTCTGTGTGAATTTAAGCGAGACGTTCAAATTTCTTCACATTATATAGGAAACACAGTTTCTTACTTTGTTCAAATAAATGGAGAGGCATCCAAACCAATTTTTGCAATCAAATGAGCCCACACTGGGGCAAATTTTTTATAGTCCATTTGAGGATTTCGTCAAAGAGTCAAGCAAGACTTTCAAATCAATCACACTGCTCTTTCTATGAGTAATAGTTTCAATATTTTAAAATAAAGTGCATGTTGTACTTTGGCAAGCCCCCTGTGCAGGAATTCATGGCGAAAATTGATGAAGAAGCAGCTAATGATGTGGAAGGCCGATACCGAAAAAGTGAAGAAAGAAGATGGAAAAAGGGACCTACACTGGAGCAAATTATTTTTCGAAAAGGTTCTCTCGAAAGGGTCAAAAATCTGGAAAATTCCAAAAAAAAACAAAAAAACAAAAAAAATCAAATTTAATGTCTTGTGGGCAAAGTTTTCAGCGTATGCCGAGCACCCTTCTATCCCCCCTTTCTTGACAATCACACTTAATTTCTTGACCAATTGGATGGCAGGACTGGGTCTTATCCCACTGACCATTCACAAACATCACGTTGGACCTGGATTTTATGCCGCCAACTCCACAAAAATCACGTTGGGCTTGGTTTTCATGCCGCCAACTTCACGAACATCCCGTTGGGCCTGGATTTTGTGCCGCCAACTCCACAAAAATCACGTTGGACTTGGTTTTTGTGCCGCCGACATCACAAAGATCACGTTGGGTCTGGATTTTGTGCCGCCAACATCACCAACATCACGTTGGGCCTGGATTTTGTGCCGCCAACTTCACAAACATCATGTTGGGTTTGGATTTTGTACCACCAATTAAGGCAGGCTCGATTTTAATCCCACTGACCAATTCATCACACTGGGGCAAATCTTTGGATAATTTTTCAAACAAACCTTATACAGTTTCTTCATACATACCCGCATTTCTTTTATTCTGCCACTAGCTGTTGGGTCAGTCCCACTAGTGAGCCTTTCATTTCACTGCCACAGAATATGGGCCAGTCCCACTAGTGAGCACTTCATTTGCATTGCCGCTAAACATGGGTCAGTCCCACTAGCGTGCATTTCATCATTATTGCCATTAGCCGTTGGGTCAGTCCCACTAGTGAGCCTTTCATTTCACTGCCACTAAACATGTGTAAGTCCCACTAGTGTGCATACCACGATTTTAAATTTCATGTTGGGGTCAGTTCCCTTCGGGTCAGTCCCGATTTAATTTCATGTTGGGGACAGTCCATTCGGGTCAGTCCCGATTTAATTTTATGTTGGGGTCAGTCCCGATTTAATTTCATGTTGGGGTCAGTCCCCTTCGGGTCAGTCCCGATTTAATTTCATGTTAGGGTCAGTTTCCTCGGGTCAGTCCTGATTTAATTTCATGTTGGGGTCAGTCCCCTTCGAGTCAGTCCCGATTTTAAACTCCTGTCTCGGGTCAGTCCCGATTTTAAATTCCTGTTTCGGGTCTGTGCCGATTTTAAATTCCTGTTTCGGGTCAGTCCCGATTTTTAATTTCCTGCTCCGGGTCAGTCCCGATTTTTAAATTTTTTGTTTGGGTCAGTCCATTCAAATTGCTCGTCCGAGTCAGTCTCATCAAAAGGGGTCAGTTCTCATTTCAAAAAAAAACAACAGTCGTTCGGTTGGTTTGCAGGTAAGTATTTGGTGTCTATTTCTTTGTTTCAAGTTTTTTCAAAACTCAGACAAAGAGGGGCAAGCTGTAGACACCAAATTTATACTTTTTTTTTATTTTTATTTTTTCATGTATGTTATTATTTATTTTTAGTCTTTTTATTTTCTTTTTTTAGACGCTTTAGCGCAAAATGCATCAAAAAAGAGAAAATTACTCACAAAAATATACTTTAAATTTTATGAAATTTTGTTGTTCAAATTAATTGGAATTAGTGAAATAAAAGGAAAATTGTCAATCAAATCAAAAAAAAACAAAAAAAAAGAAAAAAAAAGAAAAAAAAAGAAAAGGAAAAAGGGAAAAGCCATGCAATGCAGCAGATGTATGAAAGATACCATTTTCCACGGATGTTTTTGAGCTTTTCCCTCATTCAAACATTCGGCCACCTCATCCCCTTGAATTCTTATCAAAAGCCTTCCGGATACAATAGCCATCGGATGGCTAGGGGAGAGGCATTGAGCTGGGGTGTTTTAAAAACCATTGAGATGAGGGTTTTAAGTTGGTCATCGGGGTATAAAAAGAAACTGGGGTTTAGGTGTAGGGGGGAGAGAGCACTTAGTGACGGCTGAAAATCTGAAAAAAAAAAAAGAGGAAGGGGTTGGCGGCTGGGCTAAGTAGAAAGGCCGAGAGAAAAACATGGGAAAAAGCAAAAAAGGGTGATGGCTGAGAGGAGATGAAAAACAGCGGAGGAGGTAAGGAACTCAGATAGTGGTCGGCTAGATAGAAAGAAAGGGAAAACAGAGGAAAGAAAGGCAGCAGGAAACGGCGAGGTTTTGGAGAGAGTTGAGAGCCGAGAGAAGGAGAGAACCGAGAGGGAAGCTCGGCTGGAAAAATAGGGAGAGGTTTTCAGCATTAGAGAAATTGAAGGAAAAGATGGCGACGAGCAACAACAAAAGGCTGAAAAAACACTGGGTTGGCGGTCTCGTTAGATTTTCCTTGGAGTACGATCATCCTCCAATCTCACGGGTTGCCACACATCTGATGTTAAGATCCTCAAGGTAGCCCTTCTTTTCCATTTTTCTCCACCTACGCATATTCAGATTCACATGCTACGGTTTTGGGTGCCTGGTTTCATGTTCTATCTTAGCTTCCTTCGATTCTTCCCTTTTCATGCGTTATTGATTTAAGATCTTTGCCCCCATACCATTACATCTGGGTCCTGTGTTATTGTAGGTCATGAGCCCTTTTTGTGTAGAAGATCCCCCATGTCTTTTTAATTGGTAGCGAAATCCAGAAATTTGTAGAAGACCGTGTAAACAAATCTGAATTTTTGCAAGCTTCTTCTCACGCCGCAGATTCTCATTTCTTTTGCAAGTTCAATCTGGTATCTTGTTGATGAACTTACGGAGTTGAATGAATATCTGAGTCTGTTTTCTTGTTTAAAAAATGATGGTCGCATGATAAGGAAAAGGGGTTTGGTAAAAACTTTAAAGCATCCGAAAGTTGCAGAACATGCCCAGATCGCATGCGCTTCCATTTTGGTTCTTTGATTGACCTTCAATGGCTTGTCTCCTGCCTGTTATGCTGTGTTTTGGAGTTTAATGGATTGGGGTTAATGAATTTGATGATCTGGTTTGAGATGGCCTGAGTTGCCTCGGTTGTAATGGTTTAAGAGTGCAGAAACCAGTAAGAATGAAAACTGTCTTCGACTAGGCTGCATAAAATTGTTGGAAAGTGCATATTTTTTGGCCCCTCTCTATCCCAAATTTCCTTCATTGTTTGTCTAAATGTGCGTTCACGGTGAACATAATGAATGTTAGGCTGCAAAAATTTTCTGGATTCTTGATAAGCTGCATTTCATCTTTATGTTTTGTTGTTTTCCCTTCTCCGCGCAACAACCTACAAAGCTGGACTTTCATCATCTTGTTTGCATACTCCATCTTATGTCAATAAAGGTTGTAGAAGAGTTAATGAAGCGTGAGTTGTATCTAAACTTTTGCCATCTTGTTGAGATGCTAAAGAGGATTGCAGAAGAGCAACTTCAGCCTGCCGAAATCTATTGCAGAAAGTCTCTTTAGCTGCTGCATTTTTTTTGGTTTTGGCAGAACGCTTTGCCGGAATTCTTGTTTGCATAAAGATCCTCAGTGTTCCTGATTTTGTCATCCTCTTGTATGCATGATAAGCTTGATAAGAACTTGAGGTTGGGTTTGTGGTTTGAGATGATTGTGTGAATCTGCCATGCGAAGTGCTGAAGCTCAGAAGCATTGCTTGCTGAAGCTTAAAACTTTTTTTTTGCATGAAAGCTTTCAAGAATTTACATGATTTCTTTCTAAGTTTTTGCTTGTTTAGACGCCAAAGTTATGTGGCGTAATGCTTAGTTCAAGGTTTGGAGGTTTGGTTGAAAAGGTTTTGATCAAAGTTGGTGTTCGGATCTGAAGTATCCGTTTGGAAACAAAGCCGCAGCAAATTTCTTGTTGTAGAAAGCTTCTTCGTGCCTTTTTGCATGAAGTTTTTCAATGTTTGCATGATTTCCTTCTTTTGATTTTGCTTGTTCGGATGTCAAGTTCATGTTTTGTGTTGTTTAGTTTAAAATTTGATGTTGGATCAAGAAAGCTTTTGGTTAAAGTATGAGATCAAATCTGAATTTAGTGTTTGAAAGTGGAACAAAGGTGCAACAGTTTTTTTGTTTGTTGCTGAATGTTTTCTCACGTTAGTTTGCATGCTTTGCATGAAAAGAGTTTCCAAAATTGCAAATCATCCCCTCTTGTCTCCCTAATATTACTATGGCCCATAAGATTGAAAAAGATTAATCAATTTTATCACTCTAAAATCTTAGTTGCTTTTGGTATGCTTTAACATAATTTTTGGGTAGATTCTTAAGGAGTTGTAGGATGAATTTGAAGGGTCTAACAACTTTTTCTGGATTTATAGTTAATTTGATTTTTGGAGTTTTGGCATTTTTGTTGTTCAATCATGGCTAATAGTTTTCCATTTATTTTTGTGAGCTTTGTCATTTGATTGGTAGTTGTTACCTTAAGCCATTAATTTCAATTTCATTCCTTTTAGACCCCTAATATTCAATAAATTGACCCCTCGAACTTCTTTGACTTTTACAAGCCAGTCTCTACTTGTTTTAATTTCTTAAACATGGGTTGTTTGCCTCCTTTTAAGTGCCTTTGATTGATTCAATTTCACACTTATTCCAATTTCATGTGATTATTTCTTAATTTAAGTGATGCCTTGACCTTTTCTTTTATTTTGGAGGGTAAATAAGTAATTTCACTCCATTAGGGCCCCAACTCAAGGGAGGTACACCCTATCCCTTATTTCTTACTTTATTTGACCCTACGTGCCCTATGTGACTTTACGTGTTTAATTGCATGCCTCTTGGATGTTTATTTATTTATTTATTTATTTGCTTTATTGGCTTTAGTCTTGTATATCTATCATTTGGGAGGCACTCGAATGCCAAAATTGTAATAGTTAGGAATTTAATTGTTTTATTCCTTCTTGTTTCCCCTTTTAGATTGTAGTAGGCTTCCCCCCTCCTGATGTAATAGTTAGGGTTTCTTTGTTTTTCTTTGTGTGATTTGCATGCGCATGTGCTATGTGTTTAATTGCTTTCTTAGGGTTTGGCATCTAGATATGCATGCTTGTGTGTTATGTGTTATATGAATTACGTGCTCACATGCCTACTCGCTTTAATTATGCACATTTCTTTATGTATGTATGATGGATGCAAAATGCACGAAACCGTGGCTAGTCCAACGCTAATCATGGTCTTCCCCCCAAGCTCTTACAAGTCCAATGCTTGTGAGAGAGCGCTAGTGAAGGACTAGTCGAATGCTAGATCCAATAGGACCGTCCCTCGCTAGTGTGACAGCCCCACCTCCCCCTAAGGCGAACCAGAGGGTTCGGCGGGCCGCCTGCCCAACTCTCGCCGGGACTCAGTCGCTCACTAAAGTCCTCAAATAAATTACAATATAAATCCCGAGTCTCCAAAAATTACATGTCACAAATGCAGCGGAAACTAATTCCCAACTATACATCAAATGATTCCAAATCCAAACTGTACAAGATATAAGCCATCCAGCCACGTGAATAAGTACTACCAGCCTTCCTTCGCCACGAGCCCTGTGGAGGGGAATAAAAATATTTTTCGGGTGAGCTAGAAGCTCAGTGAGTAACCAGTAAAATCAGTAATCAAATCGGTTTAACAATAGTTCATTTCAATGATGTCATAAATCAAATGATAAGTCCAGAAACAATTACGACATTTACAAAACATTAAATATGGAGTATCAAGAATTCAAGAAACATTTACAATAGAAAGCGATAGTAACATTCATTAAGGATACGGGTGGCTCCCAAGCCAATTCTTTTGTCGAGTTTGATCATTGGTTGACCCTTAAGATCCTGAGCTACACAGCTCACTTCTCTTGCCCAAGTCACGAGCAATAAATGCTCTAAAATATTTTTCAAGCAATAAATGCTCTAGTTCAACCAATAAATGCTCTCAAGCAATAAATGCTCTGGTTCAAGCAATAAATGCTCTGCAAATATTCACAAGCCATGAATGCTCTATAACAAATCATAAAAATCATATTTCACAGGTATTAATAGCAACTAATGGGGTTTAGATCGAGTGCGATAAAGTACACCCTCGCCTAAGTGCCCATTCATAGTAAACTCATTTTTGTATTGAGTTACACAGAAATCCTGATCACGCACATAATAGCACGCATGATATGCAAGAAAATAGTTCAAAAGTAACTTTGGAAACAGGTCAAAAGTAAATAAGACAAGAAAACAGTTCAAAAGTAACTTTGGAAACAGTTCAAAAGTAAATAATGCAGGAAACGGTTCATAATTAACTTTAGAAATAGTTTGAAGTCACTCACTTCCATGGCTCAGAAATCATCCATCATATATCATTTCCTTGCTCAAATCCAAGTCTTAGATCACAAACCCTATGCAAACAGGTCCCTTCAAAGTTCGGACAGCACTTCCCTTGAATTTACTAACTTTTCCAGCCATCATGGCTTCATTATTTCCTCATTCCAATCCAAATGTACACACACAACAACAAGTTCATCCAATAGCCATTCAGCAAGCTCCAAGTAGTACTAGTACAAGTCAAGCTAGGGAAAAGTTCGGAAATGAAAGTTAAGCTCAAAACCAGAAAAACAGTTTTGACGTCATTTTACGGTAATGGTACCAAAGGCGCTACGATTTTCGGAAGAAGGTGAAAGACCCACTGTTTGGAAGCTAAGAGATAGGGCTACAATATTGTAGAAGGTCACTCAACCCAGTTTCGAGTGTAACCAGGTCAAAAATGCAAGATACTACACCAGAATCACAAAAACAGATTCACAGAACGCATTCTAGCAGAAACATCATAAATCAGGCTATCCAAGTCCAAATCCAGAAATTCCAAAACCAGCTGAAAGCTAAGAAATAGGGATAAATTTCATCAGAAGACCTTAACAACCAATTCGGAATCAATTCCAGCCAAAACAACCAATTACAGGCGCAATTCTTGCATTCGGGTAAAACCAGAACAGCAATAGTAATTTCGACTTTTCTCATTCTACACTACTCCGATTGACCTGAAATTTTGTAGGCACCTCTAAAATATCATTCCCTACAACTTTCATGTTTTATTACAAGGCCAATTCGGCCTCTATCTATGAGCTACAAATTCGGGCAGAATGAAGAACATCAAACCCTAACTTTCCAAGATTTCTTCCAAAACAGAAATTGTTTGCAATTAACCACTTTTTCCACCTCATAGAGTCCTTAAACATCATTTCCAATCATCATACATGACCCCATAATCATATTCATATGAAAACAGAAAAATTCCCAAAAATTATAAAACTTCACCAATTCAACCAAAAATCAAGATGTAATCCATAAAAGTGCATCTTATACCACCACCAATCATGATTTAAGCATCAATTAAGGGAGGAGGGTGGTTCTTCACAACTCACCTTAGCAATACAAGAGATAGAGCAACTAGCCACCTTAGCTTTCCAAACAACTTCACAACCAAGCTCAACTCCACCAAACTAAGAGGTTTTATGGAGTAATTGGAAGATTAATCGGTTTAATTGAAAGATTGGGCAAGATTGGAGACTAGAAAATTGAGAGCTTTTCTTTCTTCTTTGATCAAGAAAATTCGGCCAAGAGAGGTAAGAAAATGAAGAGATTTTTGGCCAATTTTAATTAAATGGTAAAGGTATGAATAGTAGTCAAACTCAAGACTAAATCTTATGGTGACACTTGTCACCTTTTGGTTCAAAACTTATCTTTTTGTCTCTCTAATACAAATATCTTAACACCTTGTAAAATAATATCACTTAATACAAAATTCCAACAAGTTGTCAAAAATTTAATGCATTTACCGCACTAGCGGGTCCCACGTTCAAAATACGCTTTTAATTTCTCAAAAACTAACCGATACTAGAAAAATCATTTTAAAACTATCTTTTCTCATAAACTTTATCTGGGGAATTTTTCTAATAAAGAAAAGGTAGAAAAGGCGAGCGATTAAATAAAATAAACCCTAGAAAATTAGAAAATTTCCGGGTTCTCACTCTTATACTTTTCGGGGCATCACAGCTAGCACATTCGCATGCCTTCATCTCATGATCATGCATTTTTTTTTAGTATTTTTACATCTTTGCATAACCCTTCTTCCTTTTCCCGCATTTGAAGTATGACCATAGGGTTTTTGCATTTCATTCTGGTTTCTAAGCTCATTTGCGTGCGTAGGTTAGGGATACCCCTTGAATATGGGATATGGACGAGTTTGGCTTTATAGCCTTAGCACGCTCGTATTCCCTCTATTAAAGGGAAAATTGAGTCACGAACATTAGTCCCCCGTACCCGACATGATGCACTCCTTTAAGACATGTGTATTTGTATAATTATTTTATTTCTTTTCTTTTCTTAGAGTCTCATATTTTGCATTATTCGTGACTTCTCCAAAGAGTCATTATTGGGCATCACAATTAATGTGATTAGCACCATTCAAGCTTTGAAGAGAAATTTTGCCCCCCGATGTCCCCCTAGATCTAGGGTTTGCATTCATATAGTAAATCCGAATGTGATAAATCTTTTGGTTAAAAAATAAGAAAATCTTTGACTAAATCGCACAACTAGCCTTGGTTAGGTTGAGAGGGTGCCTTGGACCTCGTCCTTGCCTTCCCTCTCATCAAATGTGACTCCCGAATCTTTTTCTCTGATTTTTGTAGATTTGGAGTCATTTAAAAAGGGTTTTCTACTTTTTCCTTCAAAATTCATTTTTAGGTGACTTGGTACACCTCAACTCAATACCAAGTGGCGACTCCATTTTTTCATTCAAGAACCCTTTTTAAACTTATTTTGGGTGAAAATCATCGCATTTCAAAGTCCCATTTAGACCCATTTCATTTTCTTTACCCATTTTCCTTTTAAATCAAAAAATCACATTTTCAAATCAAAATTTCACTTTTCAAACCATTTATTTTTCTTATAAAAAATGGGGCGCGACACTATTATTGTTGGATAATGTGCTAAGTGCTCTCAATGATTGCCAAAACGAGTTTTCCAGGCGAGTGTGTACTTTATCGCACTCGACCTAAACGAATGTGAAATTTTCTGTGATTGAATGATTGAACCGTTACTTGTGCATGAATGTAAGCCTTTTGGCTGAACTAGGCACTGCCCTTCATTACTGATCGACTCGAGCCAGAAGCGGGCTCGATCGGGCGATTTGGTGACCCTGGGTGAATGTTTGGTATACTCGAGTATTACCTTGTAGTCTGGGGGAGCCTGGCCAACGTCCAGGAGGGGATGAATGAAATGAATGAACGAATGTTAATGCAAATGAGGGGTTTTACTTACAAAAATGGATTTTCAAATGATTGAATGTGTGACAGCCCCACCTTTCCCTAAGGCGAACCAAAGGGGTTAGCGGACTGCCTGCCCAACTCTCGCCAGGACAAACGGGACAGTTCAATACGGTCTAAACATTCCGGAACATACAAGCGCGCTTAAACAAGTCAAAATCACAAAATAAAAAAAATGAAAATCGGAGCCGACATGAATAGTAACTGACACGTCAGAATCCGGCCGGAATCTCACCAAACATCCATCGAACATATACACCTTGAAATTAAGCATTTACAATCCAAAGTAATATACAAAAGTTATCCAACAAGTTTGTACATGTACGGTTTGCAAATTACAACTCAACGACTTGGTTGGATCAAAATGCACTTAGGGTTTTGCCCAAAAGGAGCTATTCAAAAGATAGTTACAACAAGCTCAACTTGGCAACCAACTATCAAAAGTCATTCCAAAAGTGTTTATATTCCTGTAAGGAAAACAAAAGGAATAGAGTGAGCTTACGCCCAGTGAGATACTATCACTCAAGCAACCAAGTTCATATAGGCATAAAACGTTCAATAAAGAAGTAAACCAAGATCGCACATTCACAACATGGTTAAAAGGATACGGACGGCTCTCAAGAGCCCCTTTCCTCGCTTGTATACTTGATCGGATTTCATTGACCCTCCGTCAATGTTTACAAAGTAACCAACCGTAGGCTCCACTTTATTTCCATTCCTTCCACCCAACATACCCCTACCGGGCCCAAACTCCAAACAGTATAAATTTGGTAATACTCGAGTATACCGGAATCGAGAGTCTCATACTACAAGATTCCATATAACAGTCCCCATGGCTCGTCAATTTTCACAACCAAGCCCTCGCCGGCTCGATCCAATCGACTACCAATGGGGTTGAGTTCAGTAGTAACAGTAATGGCCGTTGGATACTCGTCCATACGACGCCAAATCCAGTATTTCATGTACTATTCAAGTACCATAGTTAACAGTCATATATAATACAAAAGGGGTGACGGCGATCAAGTACACCCTCACTTTAATCAGTTTCACCGGTGCAAATAAGCCTTCAAGGCATCAAGTTCAAATATAACAAAGCGACATTGTAAACAAACAAGTGAGTAGTATACTCACCAAGTAAGCAAGTGAAATTTCATAAACTTCCGCCCTACGAGCGTCTTTAATCACCGTCACGCCCTAAAATATTCAAATAGGCACAATAATACTCGATTACAAGTTATAAACCAATTTCCACATACTACCGAAAATAAGGCTTCATTAGCACGCATAAGTACTAAAGTAAGCTAAGGAAAGTCCGGAAATGAAAGTTAAGCTCTAAGACCTAAAAGCAGTTTTGCCGTCATTAAGCGTATTGGCCACAACCAACACTACGATTATTGGATGAATGTACAATATACACCGTTTCGAAGCTAACAGAAAGGGCTATAATGTTGAAGAAGGCCACTCAGTCCAGTTTGTAGTGTAACTAAGTCAAAAGTTCAATGTACTAAACCAGAACCGCATAAACAGGTTAACGAACCGCATTCTGGTTAGATAATCACAATTCAGACTACCAAAGTCCAATTCAAGTGATTCCAAAGCCATCCGAAAGCTAAAATATCAGGCTATATTTCTTAAGAAGACCTCAACAACCAAATCAGTAGTATTCCCAATCAAATTAACCAATTACCAAAGCTGATTACCAAGTTCGGACAGAAACAGGGCAGCAGGGGTATTTCAGTCTTTTCACAGGATACGTTACTCCGATTCGCCTGAAATTTTGTAGACATCTATAAAATATCATTATCTACAACTTTCATGTTTTAATCCAAGGCTAATTCGGCCTCTAACTAGGTGTAACAGTACCAGGCAGAATGGGGTTACATGAAACCCTAACTTCTGAAATTTTCCGTCAAATGCGGAAATTTTTCGTAAACAACCACAATTTACGCATTCTAGCTTCATTCTAGATCATTTCCAACCATCATACATGGCCACACAATAGTAATCATCTTAAAACAGAAAAATCATGAATAAATAGAAAAATGTAATCAATCTCACTAAAATCATGAAATAACCCACAAAAACCCCTCTTAGGCTACCACAAGCCATTAATTAAACATCATCAAGAACAAAAGAGGGGTTCCTTAGATACTCACCTTAAAATGCAAGAAAGGAAGCAACTAACCACCTTAGCCTTCCAAACAACTTCACAACCAACCTTAATTTCACTAAACTAAGAGGTTTTATGGAGAAATTTGAAGATTAAACGATTTAATTGAGAGATTGGGCAAGATTAGAGGTAAGATGGTAGAGAGTTTTCTTTTCTTTTTTACTTGGAGAGAGCCGGCCAAGAAGAGGAAGAAAATGGTGAATTTTTGGTCAATTTTGGTATTAATTTGGTAAAGTAATGAATAGTGGTAAAAAATGCAAGATTTAATCATATGGTGACACTTATCACCCTGTTTAATGCATGCATATCCCTTTGTTTCCTCAACTCTCATCCATATGATATCCTATAATTATCTCTTCGCACCTAGTAAATTAAACCCTGTATACAAAACTTAACCAAAATGGCCGAATTTTACCGAACTTTCCGCAGCGTAGCGGGTCTCCATCGTCCGATGTACGTTCTTAATTTCTCAAAAATTACCCGCTACTAGAAAAATCATCTAAAAACTATATTTCCTCATAAAAATTATCCAGAAAATTTTCCTAATAAAGAAAATGCAGAAAAACATGCCATTAAATAGAATAAAACCTAGAAAATGAGAAAATTTACGGGTTCGCACAGAAGGAATAAGGGAATGAAAGGAGAATGAACGAACGAATGAATGAATGAATGAATGGCTCCCTGTGAGCACGTATCCTTTTAATGAACGTGTTAGTATTGCTTTCCATTGTAAATGTTTCTTGAATTATTGGTTATTTATGATTAATGTATTGAACTTATCGTTTGATTATGTGTTCGAAACCTCACTGAGCTTTTAGTTCATCCCTTTAGTTTTGTTTTCCTTAACAGGGAAAGGCGAGTAAGGACAAGAGTTCGGTATAGACTAGCCTAGACTAGTTTCAGATTTTGTAATGGTTCTCGCCCTACCTTTCGACACGGGCTGGATGTATGAAGGATTGAGAACCTTTGTATATTCGGTGGTTGTACTCCCTTTTGAGATAGAAATGTATATAGGTTTCGCTTTAAGTTTTGGATTATTGCTCTATTTATTCCTGTGGTTGAAAAGTTTAGGATGCCGGACTGTGGAACTGGTTGGAAAGTTAAGTGACCGCTAGTGGGAATGAAAATTAGAATCTAGATTTGAATTAATGGACGATTGGGGTTCTCGATCTTGTAAGGAACATGTGGGATGGTATGAGATGATCAAATCCAGTTTATTTAGTATATTTGGTCCCACTTAAGCTTTTAATTTTAATTGTAAGTTACGGAAGGTAACGGTGGCATTGAACCGTCTCGGAGACGCATTACTGTGACCATGGCCGTGAAGGGCATAGGGGAGCTCGTTGGAGGTATAACCCAACTCGCCGAACTAGGACTTTATGTGATTTCCAATGGACTTACTCGTGCCCAAAAAATGGGGTGTTAATAGTGGCCGATCATCGGAAGTGGCTATCCGAGGAAACTATGGTAGTTCAAGAGGATAATCGAGGACCGAGGGCAATTGTCGATGCCCAGACTATTAGAATTTCTGAAGTGGAAACTGAGGTACTTAAGGGGCGAGGAAGAGACAAAGGCTCCTAGTGAGCGGCTTCAAAAAGCTGAGAACCGACTTGCAAGGGTAGTATACGAAATTAGAGACCGGACGGATAAGTCGATGGTTGGGTGTGTTACCTTGGTTGAACAAGTGGAGAATGACAAGATACTCGATAAGGGACATGAGATTAAAACTCCTAGTGCTGGAAATGAAATTGATCCTACGGAGGTAGTAGAGACTTTTGGCTCCGCCAATCACTAAGCTAGTGATTTAAACTACTTTAATAGTTTTGCCAAAGATAGACGGGGTGGTGCTCGCTTAAAGGCCATTGCATTTTGTATTTTGTTTCACTATGTTTCCTACCCCTTTGAAGCAATTAAACGTTACTCATGAGATGCTTGATTTTATTGCTTTATGACTTCAAATCTATGATTGGGTTGTACACATCTGCGACTATTCCGGTGTCTTCCCTTTTATTTTCATTTTGCATGATGAAAGTGTCGCTTTTCAAGCTTCGTTTATACACACTCATTTTATGTTTTGCCTTTGTGAATGTTAAATTCATGAGCCGCCGAAGAAGTGGAAAAGGACTGAGAGCGAGGGGTTAAACAATCCCAAACTCAAGGGGATGATTAGGGAGCGACTACTGGACCGAATCGAAACCCTAGAAATAAAGGAAAACAATCGCGCAGCTACTGCTATTGATCATACGATTGATGTCCTAGCACGGTTGGTTCTGCACCAAAACTCTAAACCAATCAACCAACCTAAGAACCAAGAAAGGTGTGAGGAATTGAGCAATTCTTGAAGTTCGTCCATCTAAGCTCACGGAAAATCAAACCTCGAAATAGTGAGATTGATTTGAGAGGATACAATAAGGCACTAGTGAGAACAAGAGGTTATTATTTCTTCTCGAATGACCTTGTAGATAGGTATTGAAGAGTGGACTAAGACATGACATTTTTATATTAAGGAATAAGGTCCCCTTACCTTGTTGCATTTATAATTACTGATAGTAATCTCGTGGAAACTTAAGAGCTCGCCCACATTAAGCAAAGAATAGTTAAGATTTGTATTCCGAGGTAACCTATAAGCAAAAGAATGAATGAGTATTATGGCTCGAGCGTCCATTATGAATAGCTACTTATTTGATCCTTTGATTTACCTGATAGGCTAGTATTTGACTTGAACCAACCGGTAAGATGACAAATTTGGGAGAGATGCGTAAGGAAGTGGACCTTCTTCGAAAGGAGGTAGAGTTTCAAAAGAAGCTGACTACTAGGAGGGATGGTGGAAACAAGAATATGCTGAGAAAATTGAATTGCTATATAAGAACGTAGAACTGGAAACGAAATACAAAGAAACTTCTCAAGCTGGTAAGGCCACAACTTCTCGTGCGACTTGTGGATACTGTGGTAAGCCCAACCACACGGAGAATGAATGTTGGAAGAAATCGGGAAAGTGCTTGTATTGTGGTAGCACCGAACATTAGATTTCAAGTTGCCCCAGTGCCCCTAACAAAAGGAAGAAATACTCAGCAGCCAATTACGTTCGCTCAAAGCAATCGAATGCCAAATGAGAGTAATTAATACTAATGGTTGTGAAGAGGACCCAAGTAGTGGAGGTTTCACAAGTTGAGATGGTTTGACTTCACTCGAGGGATAGAGATTATAGTTTTACCCTAAACTAGACTGGCACTTCTGGAGACTCAATCTTTTGCATAAGGGAAAGTCTTTTGTTATTTTGTATCTTGGCAACTTGGCACGTTTTGCTATAATCTTGTTGTTTCCCCTTTTCCTTTTGAAATGATTTGATAAATCTCTTCCAACTGGATGTAATTATTATGATCTTTATGACATATGAAAATTAATTTCATGACTTACATGTATATTTAAACCTTGCCCCATACTTTTAGATTTATAATGAAGCATGAACGATAGTAGACGTGATCGAGATCATACTTGAGAATATAAGCAACCCTGAGGCCTTGGAGGTGACCAGGGATCGGGACAAAAAAATCGAGAACTTAGGGTTGAAGTTGGGATCCAATGTTTGATTGCCAATTTGATACATTAAAATTTTGAGATTTGGGTTAGTGAAAGGAAACATTTAATAGATTTAATGAGCCTAACTGTGACGCCCCCACTTCTCCCTAAGGCGAACCAAAGGGTATCCGCGGGGAGCCTGCCCAACTCTCGCCAGGACTCAAGCAATTTCGGTTCAAGCTTATAGCAGTACTAGACGTAAACAACCAGATAATATAAATACGATTTGTGCGGAAGCTCTCGAGCTTACAATATTTAACAATTACCCAATCCTTACATCGGGTTTCCATAATGCAGCCCAAAATATATCATAGCCACAAATCTAGTCAATATTATTGGAACCCTATTACAAAAGTACAAAAAGGAATTTCCTCCGAGTCTCATTCCAAGCCCAATCATGTTAAGGAAAACAAATCTACAGGATGAGCAAAACGCTCGTGAGGCCAAGACCACACATGCAAGCACATTATTCAAGTAACAAACCAATTTACAAGTCGAGCAATAATATTTCAATAATTAATAATTCACTGGAAAAGTAAACAGAAACAATTCAAGGATACTGGAGCTCTCAGGAGCTATATTCCACTTGCACGAGCAATAAACCTCCACGAATTGACACTCCGTCAATCGGGTAGGTTTAGTCCGCAGAACTCCACTTAACCTGTCCCCTTTCACCTTACATACCCCTGTATCGGGCCCGCCTGTCGTTTATTTAAGGCGATACTACTCGAGTATGCCAAGCGAGATCTCTTACTAGATCAAGCTTGTCATGTGATTCTCATGGTTCGCCAAGGTTCCCGACCAAGCCCATGCCGGCTCAAGTCCAAGGTCGGCCGATGAGATTTGGGCGTCCCCATGTATTTTTGAGTGTCGAGAAGATTCACTCCTACGACGTATGCAGCCATAGCATACTATATCAAGTCATTCAAGCATTTGATACATTCAAGCATTCATGTCATGTCTAGCAGGTCATTTATTTCTTGTCAAGCAAGTTATTTGTTTCAAGTGAGATCGAGTGTGATAAAGTACACGCTCGTCTCAAATTTCAAAATCTCAAGTATCAATACAAGTAAACATGTATCGGGTTCACAGGAGTTCAAGTAACACACACTTGACACTCACCAAGTAACAAGAGCAAGTAGATTCAATTGAAGTTCAAGCGTCCACCGTGGGATCCTCTTAAAGGTCCTCGTGTGCGCCTGAACAAATAATAATAGACTATCATTCACAAACTCCTACTATTAAAGAAGATCGTACCATAGTACAATCTTAGAAAGTCTCGTGAAACGAGCCTTAATTATCTTAAATCGAGGCTCTCAAGTGGGGTTTCAAAGTACAGAAGAAATTGAGTTTTCATCTTGGAAATCAAGTATAAAACGTTCAAGTAATATCGAAAGAATAAGGAGTACTTGAAAAACTCCATTTCCTTGGAATTTGGAAATTTTCAGTTTTGATATGATACATTAGAAAAATCGTATCTCACGCTTTACAAGTCAAAAATTGGAAAACTTGGTACCGTTGGAAACCTCTTCCAAAGTGGTAAAAGTTCATAGAATACACTTTTCCATGATTCCAGACGGAAAGTTTTCAAAAATTGGCTCAAAGTTGCTGTTTTGAACATGAAGACAGCTTTCGAGGTTGGTTTTTGGCCAACTTTGGAAATTCGGCAAAATTCACCCATTGCGAACCAGCCTTTAAAATTTAGAACTCAATTAGAGTTGTGAACAAGGTTTAAAAAAAAGCAAGTTGAATGAGAATTGGAGTTTTGAGCACCGAGATACGGTAGCTCAAAGTTGCTGAAATTTGGAACCTGTTTACCATTTTCCAGATTTAAATCACTGTTTTTGGGACATCGGTTGAACATCGAAACGAACTTGAAATGGCACCAAATTTGGCAGGTTTATCCTACCATATAATGGATATTCCTCTACCAAAATTCATAGGAAAATTCATTCGGGAAGTTGGTTAACGAAATCACGAAAACTCCAAGAACTTCAAGGCAAATCTGCCTTGTATGTTCCGTTTTTCGTTTTCAAAACGTTTGGCCAACAAAGTACCTCAAGCATGGTCCATGTGCATAGACAATGTCTAAGAGGTATCCAATACACATTTTGTAGGTAATTAATCACCAAAATTCCGGATAACAAGTCCCAAGTCATTGTTAGTTTCAAATCTGTCCAAAACACTGTTTCGTTCACAAAGTCAGTTTTGAATTTCGATCATAAATCACTCAATTCAACTCAGAATTGAGTGTGGTTTGTGGAGTTAGAAAATAGACTCATAAGGCTATATTTTCTCAGAAGAAACCATTTTCAAAATCTGTCCATAACCAGCTCATTCGTGAGCATCAAGTTGCAGCTCATGTGCTGCCTTCCAGGAAGCAACGAAACAGGACAGTGGATTTCAAATAAATGGTTTGGCTTTCTCAAGTGGAACCAGGACATGCATTTTATACCAACATAAACCTGGAAATTTCTAGTTTCCAATGCCGCAAACGGCACTCGATTTTGACATCGAAGCAACAAGTTATGGCCGAAACAAGAAGACTGCCTGGGCAATCCGGGAACAAAATTCCAGTTTTCTAACCTTTAGAAATTTCAACATTTGAGTGACCAAATCAAGTTATTTTTCAATGAAACTTTTTACACAACCAATATAACATGTAAACAACATAAACAAGCCATTAGAACCTCAAAATTTTGCACAAAAGTGGTCGGACAAGGCAGGGGTAAAACGGTCACTTTTGCTCCAAGCACCTCTTTTGATTTTCTACCAACCATACAACATTAATCCACTAATTTAAGTACTAAACCACCATTAATTTCATCATCAATCATCAAATCAGTCCATATATCCAAGGTGGGAGTTCATAGAGCCCACACAACCATTTTTCAACATATCCAAGCTACCCATATGCATGCATGCTCTTAAATGTGCATTACTACTCTCATAATACAAGAATTTAAGAGTTGATCGTTACTTACTCGCTTTGATGTTCAAGACAGAAATTTCGGCTCTCCTTAGCTCAAGAAAACCCGCGGATTGTAGTTCCTTTTCTTAGCTAGATGTAATCTCCAAGTGTTGAGGTATGTGTGGTCAAATTTTGGTAGGATTTGGTGATGTTTTGTTGAAGAAATGAAGATGGAAAAATGGAAAACTTTGAGTTGTTTCTTTGCTTCCCTTGGCCGGCTGTTCTTGGAGTGAGGAGAAAGAGTGGTTTGATCAAAAGTAGCTTCCAAGAGAAGCTTTAATGTGTGGTCCACAATTGTCCAAAAGTCAACTCTTCTTCGCGCGCGTATACACGCGCATTTTGTCCTCGATTTTCTCTCGAGTTTGTTTCACTAGTGCACTAAACCTCCAATACACTTATATTCATATAAATGTTATTCACTCTTAATTGTCCCAAAATAAGGGTCTAAAGTCCCTCAATTAAATCGCGCGTGTGAAAACGTGTATTTCCAATTTAAGCGCGATAGAGTGAAACTTCCAAGAAATTCTCATAACGATAGTACTAATAACTATCACTTAAGTACTTAAACCTAAAATTACCTATTGTAGGACCGCTGCGTAAGTCTCTAATTTTTCCAAACTTATTGTATTCTCGAATCAATTATTGATTCCAATCGCGTATTCGCTATTTTCACTTAACGAGCTTCCAGAAATTAATTTTTGAAACAAGTCACTTTAAAAATATAAGGAAACTATAATTCCATGTATTTAGGTCTAATGAGGTTAGAAAATAATATTCGGAATAAATGGGCAATTAAATATTTAAATAATGCTCAAAATAGAATTTAAAATATTAAATTTTTGTGAGTTCTCACAACTATACTGAATTTAGTCAGTACATTTGATTTCAATTTGTATATTTTGTATACTTACTTTTATTAAATTTTGGGGTGTTTACTTTTATTAACTTGTGTGAATTGTCTATCTTCCTTTCATAATAGAATAAATTGTATTGAAATTGATTTCATTCAAGACATGAGAAATTATTCAAACTAGGGTACTATTATATTTTTTATTACAAAAAATTTTGTAAAGGGTCATATAAGTAGTCAATGGACTCAAAAAATAAAATAATGATAGTGAATAAAGAGCTAATAATCCAAACGTGATTCCAAATTGCTATTCTTCCCAAATTCACTATCCAAACAATTTTTTGTTATTCTACTATAGTCAAAGTATTCACAAAAATTTTGATTAAAAAGAATAATTATTCACTAGAATAACTATATCCATACAAAGTTATTATATTTTTGCCATTGAAGCTAGTCCTTTTCGGTTTGAACAAAAACTAGCCTTTTTCAGTATTTTCTTTTTTCATTAAAGGTAAAGTCAAAATAAGAAATACAATACAACTATAGTTGAAGTCAACTCATCTCCTATGATCCAGAGTAACTTTTGATTTTCTTTCTTCATTTTTATAATTTTTTGGCTAAAGAATTTTTGTAACTTATGAGCAAAAAATAGTCACTCTAAGATCAATCAATATAAATACAAAATAGCCTACTCTCAATATTGAAATTGGGCTTTTTTCTAATGCAACAAAGAAAGAGAAGAAAAAGGATGGGAAAGGAAAAAAGAAAAGCCAACTGTGAAAAATAAAGTATACAATAGTATATAATGAAGGCATTTTGTTATCTAAATTCTTGATTATAAAATGATGATAGAAGGGAAAGAATTGCAACCCTTCTATTCAAGATAACTAATCACTCTACTTGCCTCCGATTCTTGAAATTTGATTATATATGTTCAAATGTAAAACCCAAACCCATCTAAAACTTTTTCTAATTAGGATGGTTATGAATTTGTTTTGTAGATTTTTGTGGTCTGTTTTGGTGAAATATGAGTTGTTGAGTAGCTATTTGTTTGAATTTAATAGTTTTATTTATATTTTTGTTTGAGTTTGATTGCTTAGCAATGATTAAGTGTGGGATAAATTTGACTAGTGTTTATTTCTTGATTTCTTGTCTGATTTTATATCACACTAGTTGATTTTGGTGGATAGGCTTGGTTAATTATAAGTACTTCAACTTTTTGATTAGGTTGATTTTTTTTTAAATCATGAATTTGGTGGAAGAATACTGCTTATCTTGTGAAAGAATAGCTATTAGGGGTTTTAGGATTTTTCTTCAATAACATAAATATGGTTGGATGAATAATGCATTGATTTTTAAAACAATGGTAATAAGTGATATGGAAGGGAATGAGAGAAATTTTGTCTCGAATATATACTAAAGTCAAAGGGACAGGAATAAATAGTCCAACGAGTTAACTTTTGCTCTTGAGTGAAAAGTAGAATCATTTTTCTTTTATCAAATTACTTAAGTTTGATCTTTCCAACTATTGGATTTTTATGTCGCTTTTCTCTATGCCCGTCATGGCAAACTATTCGATATAAATGAGACTATTGATTAATAATAGTCATTTTGGACTTGTATACTATTAATAAAATGCCTCTTAACACTCATTTGTTTTTGAAATGTTACTCTTAGTTATGTGGCCAATTGCTAATAAAGATATGTTTTCTTTAAATTGATTATAAATATGAGTTCTTTTTTAATTTAAATTAATTAACATACTGAAAAGAGTAGTAACATAAATTATTTATTATTTCTTCATCTTTTTTTGACTTGCTGGTAGAGTTACAATTTGTTCTTAACTATTATTTGATACCTCTTCAATTAGGAATATTGAAGCTTTGAGGTTAAGTAGTGGAGTTATGGATTCTTAGCTCATTAGCATATTATCCAAATTCTGATATTGATAATTGAAATACTGTAATGATTTTTTAGAAATAAAATTAGGAATGAGTATATTAAGATGGTGAAGCATAGTGTTTTTATAGAGTTAAGAAAAAAGTCAAATATAAAAAATATTTCAAATTTAATTTTCATTTGTAAGAGTAGTAGAATAGTAAAAGTCATTTGATTTCTCATTCTAACTTTATTATTTCTCTAAATTAATAATAATTAGAATTAAGACAAACAACATTATTTTCTTGCCAAGCAAATGTTGTTTACAAAGCAGAAGCATAAAGGTAGAGGGAGATTTATATTATACTTAAGTAAACATTAGAATGGATCATTCCAAGAGAAATAAAGAGAACCAAGACCACTAGAAAAATAAATATACTTCATAAGAAACATATAGAAATCTCCATTCAAAATAAGGTGATTATCTCTTTATGCCCAAATGACTACACTGTCCTTTGATGAATAACTTGCAAATGCTGCTCAACGAATTGGAAAACGATTAATAACGCTTTGCCCTTCTAAACCTATAGGGTGTAATACTTTACCCCCATGTACTTCAAAAATATACATTTTGCCTCCCAAATGAATTGTGTTTTGTATTTTTAATTTTTATCAATCTATGTGCATATGTTTCTTCCCAAATTACCCTCAACCTTCCTAATTTCTCAATAGTCAACTTATTTTGATATTGTTATATTTTCTTATTATGTATTCACCATAATATCCTACTGTTGCATGCTATGATATTGGATTACAATATAAATTAAATAAAAAACTCCCCCAATTGTCACCTTATCCTTGCCCTTATTCACTACTCTATGGGCGCTATTTTGATCACTGCTATTTTTTATTTGACATATTTTTTAAATTATATATAACACCAATGACAATTGAAATTATTAGTTTTTAAATATTTAGCTAAAAATAACAATCATAATGATTAGTTATTTTTTCACATTTGATACTACACAAAATCTAAATCAATATCCATGGATTTTTTTTTACAAACAATATGTAACATATGTGACAAATAAAAAGTCAAGCAAATTGATGTAACAAAATCATACTTTTACTACAAACATAAAAAAATTTCCAAAAAGGTACATTATTTTATTACAACAAATTACCATTTTGTTAAATTTAAATTCAATACATACATATTTATTAGTACTATAATATATAAGGCGGGGGTAAGGAGCGGGTGGAGTCTATTTAAATCAATGTTAAATTATACATAAATCTACACAATAAGTTAATTAAATTTCTATCCAAAATCACATCAAGCAGTAGTAGAATATTTTGACGAACATATAATAAGAAAAGAGAAAAACGTTCAAAACATTCCTCACATTTTGCAAAATAACTTTTTTGTCCCTCACTTTTAAACATATAATTTTACATTTCTTACAAATGTACATTGGTTAAATTTTGTCCCTATGTAGGTTTTCGACTAGTTTTTTACCAGAATCCACCACATGCCTTGCACGTGATCATTTTTCAAAGGCAAAATTGTCAAATCAAAGAGATAAGCTTGAAATTAGGTTGTGCCAAGTGTCGACTATCCAAGACCCATTTGACCAAGACTTTCTTTATATTTTATCTTTCTAATTTAACCAAAAAAAAACCTTCCATTTTCTTGCTAAAAAGACCGAGAGAGAGAGAGAGAAAAAAAAAAGGGAGGGAAACACTTCAAGTTCCATCCTGAATCTTGCTTGATCAAGTGAGAAATATAACAAGAAACCCTAATCTACTTTGTGGATTGTTGCAACAAGTGAGGAAGTGAGCTTGTGGTGAAGTCATTTGAGGAAGAAAGCTCTTGTCTTGCATCTTATCTTGGGGTTTTGAGGTATTATACTAAGAAACTCCCCTTTTTCTTCTTCTTTTGCAATTTAATTGGCATTTGACTTGATTATGGAGGATTTAATGGAAGATTTCACGGTTTTATTAAGTTTATTAAATTTTCCAGCTTTGAGATGAATTGTCCAGTTTTGATATGGTATTTTACAGTTTTGATATAAGGTTTTCTAGCTTTGATATGAAATTTCTAGTTTCGATATGCGATTTTCAGCTTTAGTATGCAAATTCCAGGTTTGAGGTGCAAATTTCTAGCTTTGATGTAGCTTGGTTAGAACTTTATATATATCCAAAGTTGATAGCTTTCTTGACTTAGAACGGAGACCATACACCCCATAACATATGATCTTGATTGTTAGTGGTTTTGTCATGAAACCAGGGTTGGAAATGAGCGAGTTAACTTGAAGAAATTAGGGGATATGCTGCTGGAATTTCCCCCCTTATTGGTCAAGTGAGAGAGAGTGAGAGTTGTGGTGTAAATTTAGGGTATTTTTGCTTTCCTCTTGCATATGATCTTACTCGAGACACTTGTTACAATATTATACTTTGCATGTGTGTTAGGTTTGACCCAAAACAAGAGATTTAAACGAAAGGAAATGAGTTTTTTTTTCCAAACTACTTTCTAATCAGAATTTTCAACTTGTACCTCAAAAGTCTTGTCCTATTTTCTTTAAATTTTTTACTATAATCACTTTCTTTGTACTTCATGTTCTCCTTGAAGTATTGGTTTAGCATGCACGTGGGTTTTTCCTTGGATTTGAACAAGAAAGCTTGGCACTTTTGAAAGCTAAATGGAGGTTAAACCTGCAAATCGCTTTTTTTGCTAAGTGAAGCTTCAAAACTCATAGTTTTGCATTTATATTGGCCTCAAGTGGTTAGATTCTTGATATATTATATGATCACAAGATTTGAGCGTGTCCAAGAGGACGAACCAGGGTTTGAAGTGAAATGATTATGATCCATTGGTAAGTGTTCCTTGTGTTTTGTGAATTAAATGCCTTTCTTGTGTTGTTATTGGCTTGTTTGATTTTTAAATGTATTTCAATGATCACTTTACTACCGATAGGTGAGTGTGTACTTTACTGCACTCGAACTAAGTGAATGTGAATTTTCAATGGTCAAATGATTGAATATTACTTGTGCATGAATGTAAGTCATGTGTACTTTATCACATTGACTAAATTGGGCCCTTGCCCTTCATCGCTAGGCTATTCGAGCTAGAAGGTGACTCGGTTGGGTAGGTTGGTAAACTTGAGCCACTGTTTTGGTATGCTCGAGTATTACCACGAAATCAGGAGGAGTACTGGCTAGTGAATGAAATACAATGAATGAAATGATCAATGTAGGGATTTTTGTTTTCAAATATCGGAAGTTATAAGGAAGAAATGGGCGGAGACTGAATGAATAAATGAATGAATGGCTCTAAATGAGCTCGTATCCTTTAAATGATTGAGTATTTACTTCTTGAATGCCTTGCGACTATTTATTACTGTGCAAAGTGTGTGAAATTGTTAAATGCAATATTTTCGTGATTTGACTGGTGTGTTGCTTGGATATTTGTTTGGGAACCTCACTAGACGTAAACTCATCCTAGTAGTTTGTTTTCCTTGCGGGAGTTGAGGTCCGGAGAGGATAAGTTTGAACTAGAATGTAATGATCCTCTTGCATATGTACTTTTGGCTAATAGATTATATTTTGATATTTTGTGGTATATCTTACGCTTCACTTTTGGTTTATAAATAAGCTTGAATTTTGGTTGAGTTGTAGAACTTTGATGTTAATTTGAAGGGTTGAAAGGTTATTTTGAGAATTTATTGTAGTGAGTCCTTGCGAGAGTTGGGCAGGTGGTCCGCCAAACCCTTGAGTACGCCCTAGAAGGAGGTGGGGTCATCACATATATACATCTATATTACATGTTATTCGTACTGCTCAGGTGAAATCAAATAAATATATACATAGGTTTAAAAAATTGTTAGTTTTTCACTCATATTTATTTTCTTTTACTCGAAAATTGAAAACAAAGAAAACATTTAATCTTAAATATTATTGAGTGTTTATATCGAATTAAATTTGGACAGAAAAAATAAACAAAGGAAAAGTATGACAAAAAAAATAAGTGATTAGTACTTTCAAATTTTAAGGCAATCACAAGACAAGTAATTCAATTGTTGGTCTTAAAAGTGGCGAGTAGAAACTTCATATTTAAACTACAATTTGTTAGCACAACTATAGAATTCGAGTTAGGACCTATTAATTAAATGACCTTATTATACAACTCAATAAATAAATTATTACTAAAAGAGAAAGGTCACAAATATTGAATAGGTTCACATATTGAAAACATGGGTTTAAAACAAAATTGTTAGTTTTAAATCCTTGTATATATCTATTGAATAGCATGTGTACAATTACGATTAGCTTGTTTAGATGAAATCAAATAGAGATATATTAATGCTATTCATACTATTCAGGTGAAATCAAATAGATATATGCATGGGTTTAAAGAAAAAAAACTATTCATGCACATGATCAATGAGGGATGAAAAAATCCATTTTGAAAAATGTGAGGGATGAAATAATTTATTTTGTGAAATGTGAGGGATGAAACAATTCAATTTGTAAATTGTTAGGCATGAAAAAATTCATTTTGAGAAATATAAGCCACTATGAATCGGATTATGTGTGAGAACCCGAAAAATTAAGTTATATTTTATTTTATTTCTTTGAATGCATTTTCTTTACTTTAAATTATTGCCTTAATTTCCTCGATATTTTTATAAATGAGTCAAGTTTTTAAATCTTTTTCCTTGAATAAGTTGGTTCATGTTAAGTTCGTAGCACACTATGGACGTGGGACCCGCTAGCACGGTAAGTGCGATAAATTTTTGACAACTAGGTGAAGTTTTGTATAAAGGGATATTAGTTATAAGGTGCTGAGGGATAATTAGAGGTTAGCTAGAGAGATTAGCTTTGGAAGACAAAGAGATGAGATTAATCCCTAAAAGAGCCAAGTGTCGCGAAACCGTTGGATGTTGGACTTTGACTAAGTTTTCTTAACTTTACTAAAACCAAATATTGACCAAAATTTCCTCATTTCTTCCCATTTTTTTTTAGTCTTGGCCGAAATTCTTGAGAGGAAAAACAAGGGAGAGAAACTTTATCTTCAATCCCAACTTTCTTGCTTGAATCTTGAGCTCCAACCATAGTTTGTGCAAACTACTCCATCAAAGTGCTAACTAAGGTAGATTTCAAGGTGTTGGTGGAGTGATTTTTTTGGAGGAAGAAGGCCTAAGTTTCCATCTTTCTTGAGGTTACAAGGTAAGTTTGCCAAGAAATCCCTCTTTGCTTCTAATACTACCATACTAGTGGTTTAGGGTTGCTAAAGTGGTAGTTTTATGAGAAATTTCATGATTTGAAGTAGTGTTATGGAAATTTTCAGCTTTATGGTGAAATTTCTGATATGTGATGCTTGAGTGTTGTCCATGTTTTGATAGTTTTCCTATATGAAATATTGAGGTTTTATAGTCTAGTTTAACTTGCCTAAAAAAATTTCCAACTTATGTGCATAAATTCAGTTTAGGGTTTCCAATTTGAGATTGATTGTGGTTGGTTTTGGAGCCATAAATTGGCTAAAATTAAAGGGTGTTGTGACCTTAATTAAGTGTGTTTAATAGCTTATGGTTTGTATGTGCAATTGAGGCTGTTTTGGGTAAATTTTGGTGTTGATTGTAGGATGGAAAAGTAAAGAAATTAAGAGGAGGTGCTGCTGAAATTTTGTCTGCAGGAACCCTTGGACAGCCTTAGGAAATCTGCTATATCTTGTTGTAGAAAAGTCAGAATTTAGTTCTGTTTGTTGCATTTGAAACTAGAGTCAGAATACTATCAACAGTGAAAACAGCCTTTTTCTCAATTCTCATGAATATCTGTGATTTTTCAAAATTGACTGAAATTGCATACCTGTTCTGTCTTTTACTGGATGAAGTAGCAACTTGAGCTTGAATTTGACTGACTTATGGACTGAATCAGCTTTTGGACAAAACATGAAAGTTGTAGGGATTTGAGTTTAACTTTCGACCTATAAAATTTCAGATCAATTGGATCATTTTAGCTTATGATTTGGCCAGAGCATTCCTGACTGCACAAAAACTCTAATTTTCCTGACTTGTTTTTCATGTGCTTCTGACCGTCCATTTTTTACCCTGAAAATGCAAGAATTGGGTGTCAATGTCTTTATAGGAAATGTAGGTCTATGTCTTAGCTTCAAAACGCCATAAGATTCATCTCAATCCGATAAGTGTAGCTTCAGTTTTGATCAAAACACCAAAGGATGGCAAAGCTACCATCTTCATTGTTTCTCGTTGCCTTTCTCTTGTTTTCCGTTTCCTTGGTCTGACTTAACATGTACTTCTCAAGTTTCTAAACCTAATTTCTAATATTCTAAACAAGTTTTCAAAACATGATTTTTAGTTGCACATATTGGTTTTGAACTTAATCGTTTTTTATCACTTTCTTTTACAAACTATGCGTGCACCTTGTCTATATGACTTACTATACTTTTCATGCCTTTTTCCTTTGATATAGACATATAAATTATGCAGTTTGCACTCGTGTATGATTGGCTCTTTGTGGACAATATTTGACTGCAGATTTCGAGAGTAGCCAAGGTGCCGGCCCTGAACTGAATTTTGATAAAACGTAACTTGTTTAGGGTGAGTGTTTCTTGCATGTTTGTATATTAAATGATTATGTACTTGTTGTGAATATTCGATTGAATGTTAAATGTTTTCTAATGATTGCTAAATGGATTTTCGATGGGTGAGTGTGTATTTTATCGCACTGACCCAAGCCAAAGTGAATTTTTAATGATTGAGTACTACTTGTTCATGAATGTAAGCCTTTTGGCTGAACTGGGCCCTTGCCCTTCATTGCCGGTCAACTCGAGTCAGAAATGGACTCGGTCGGGTGGCTGGTGACCCTGGGACAGTGTTTTGGTATACTCGAGTATGACCATGAAAGTTGATGGAGAACTGGCCAGTGAATTGGCTTGTGGCGGAAAATGAAATGAATGAATTGAAATGTTGAAATAAAGGGAAGAGATGAATGATTGAATGAAGGAGAATGACTGGCGGAATGAGCGAATGGCTCCACGTGAGTATGTATCCTTTTAATGAGTGTGTTCTCATTGCTTTTATATTGTGAATGTTTTCTCGATTGATTGTTATTAAATGACTAATGTCCTTATTTCAATTGCTTGGTTATGTGTATGGAAACCTCACTGAACTTTAGCTCACCCCTCTATTCCGTTAAATTTGTTTTCCTTACAGGGTTTGAGAGCAAGGACGGGTGATTAGTGGAAGACTAAACTTTTGACTAGAACTTTTGTTGTATAATAGTGATAGTATTAGTAGTTGGTTGGATCCTGAACTTTTGTACTTAACCTTGAGGATTGTATATCTGTATTAGTGATTGTATATATGTTAAGTTTGATTGGCGCATCTTTACTTGCTCTTGAGAGTTGATTGAGTGAGTGAGTCCTGGCGAGAGATGAGCAGGCGGTCCGTCGAACCATTGGGTACGCTCTAGGGGAAGGTGGGGTCAACACATTATGTAAAATTTGATTTGATAATTTTACCCTTAAAAAATGATCACGTGTAAGGCACGTGATGGATTCTAGCCAAAAACTAGTCGAAAATCTAGGTAGGGACCAAATTTGATCAATGTGAATTTGTAAGAGACGTAAACTTATGCTTTTAAAAGTGAGAAAATAGGTAACAAGCTAAAAGTTGACTATTGAGAAAATAGGACGACTGGGGAAATTTGAGAAGAAAAATATGCACATGGGTTTGTCAAAAGTAAAGTATAAACATAATTCATTTGGGGGGCAAAATGTACATATTTTGGGGGGCAAAATCATTTGGGAAGCTATAAGAGTTTCGCTAGATTTCGTCTGAATTCTCATTTCCGTTGTCATTTGTTGGTCTTCGATGTAAAACAAATTTTATTTTCTGCTACAACTTCAATAGCTTTTCCTTTCTTGTTCGCGAACTTGTTTTCTTGGGTGAATAGTCCTCCCCCAAAAAAGAGAATTATGTTGTAGTCATTATAATTTTGAAAGTTACATGATATGCCTAAACAGGCTCTGGTTTGAGAAAATAGGACGACTGGGGTGAATAGTCCTATTTTCTCAATAGGACAACTGGGGGAATTTGAGAAGAAAAATATGCACATGGGTTTGTCAAAAGTAAAAGTATAAACATAATTCATGCTTTTGAATTCAAAGTGTTATTAACCTATTTGAAAATCCCAACTTTAAGAATGTGATTTCAGTGCTTGAAACTCATGAACTTTGGCAAGGTTTGAGATAATAATTGAGAACTCTCTTCCTACAAACAAAGTGGAAGAATCATTGACAAAAAAAACAAATTATAATAACAGGAGTAAAACATTTGAAACTAGCAAATAAGACCAATTGATTTATAAGCACTATAAGATCTGCTGGTTACCCAAAAGGCATAAATTAGGCTTTGGTCAATGGATACAAAAAGTAAGTTATGAATTTGGCTGCTAGGAGAGAAAAACATGATTCTGTAACTTGCTAAGCCTAAGAACCTAATTGAAATTGCTTAAATTCAAAATTTGAGTAGTATATAATATGCCTTTGTACAAAGCTTTAATACTCAATTCTTGATGTTTGACAATTTAGAGTTCATTATCTTGTTATGTCACCAAATTGACATCTTACTTATTATATTTCTATAATATATCGAGCTCTTAATCAAAGACATGTTTTTAACTGGATTATAGATGACTTTTGCACATAAAGTTAGCTTCATGCATGATTGAGTGACGAACTTTTGATCAATTTTTAGATAGTAGTTAAGCATTGTTAAATAATTAGCTTCATGTCTTTCAACATATATTTGTGATTGTTTTAGTGTATTTTTAATCATTTCATGTTAATTAATTGGGTTCTTAGATAATTTTGCATTAAGTGCGTAAAGAGAAAAAAGTAACATTTATATGGTCTAAGTTGTGTAAATTTCATGTTTTGTAGGTAAGGAATCAATGGGCATTTGTGATGATTATTGGAAGATGATTAAAGTATATCCTTCATGGTTTTGAAGTTGATTTCAAATGCACATTAAGCGGAAACAAGGAATAAATGAAGTGCAACGAAGATTCGAGACAAAAATTTCATGAAAAAAATTGAAATCGACCTCAAGGACAATAAGGATCTGACTTCAGAACCATGGCTGTCCAACTTGGAATCCATGATTGAGTGACAGCTAGGGTTTTTCTTGAAATTTGTCCTCACTTTTCTCCTACATTTTGCTTTTTTGTATGTACAAAATCAAGGGATGCGTAAGAATCATCTTCAAGGCAAGAAAAAAGGTTAGAAACAATGTATATTTCAACTAAAAACCTAGTCTTCTTAGGTTTAGAATAGGACTAGATCAGGGTTTATGTACTTTTGCTATTAGACTTTGGATGAAGATTAGATATTGAACATGAAGGGATTTCCAGATCACTTATGATAAGTGACGTGCGCAGGATATACATACACAATTAGCTCATTCACAATCAAGTTTTACATTAATAAATTCTAAATACCCCATACGCAATTTATCGCAAGCATACGAATCGTGAGCGAGTATAGGGTATTAAGGGTCGAATCCACAGGGAAGATTTTTAACTACCGATGATTTTTAAACTCCTTTATTATCTAGAGGACCATAAACATAAAAGTAATGAAAATAACACTAGAAAGCTCCTAGAGATATGGAATTCCTTACTACTCTTGCAAATGACATTATCGGTTAAGTAAATGCTATTATCTTGGTTAGTTATGGCGTAATTTCCTAATGTATGTGAAACCTACTCTCATAGTGAATCAACTATGCTTATAGCTAAATCATACCTACTCTCATAGTTATGAATTAACTACAAGCTCATTTCCTCTATGAAATTTCATGAAACAAGTCACTAAAGCCACATAGGTGCACCTCTACCCTCGTGAGTGTACTCCCTAGGTTTATCACTTCCTTGAACTAGTGTTAAATTCCAATTCTCATTGCAAACTTAACACCTTAACATTATTACAATTAATGGCTAGTTAATCATGATTAGATAAGCAAAAGTGATAAATAACTTGCTCAAAATAATATCATCAAATAACCAAATAAACATCACTAACAAGATATAGCAAGTTCATCCATACTCTAGGTATAAACTTTAACTAAACATGAAAATAAGATCCAAACTTGTATTATAGTTAAACATGAAATCAAATACAAAAGAGAAAGTGAAAGGAGAGATGTCACCCTTGTCACATGAGTTTCAAACTTTCCATCTTTGCTCCCCAATCTTCATCTAAATCTAGTTACAAATACAAGTAGGAAAACCTAAACTAACTATACTATACTATCCTAACTAATGAACTAAGGAAATTCTAGTGAAAACTACATTTGTGTGGAGTTCCTTTAGCCTTCCAAAGTTGTGTAAATATTCTCCAAAAGCTTCTATTTATAGAGGAATTCAAGGTCAAGAAAAGTTGTTAAAGTTGTCATTTTTTGACTCTTGAACTCCTATAAGTTGTCTCTCCAACTTTCCAACCTTTTCTTGATCAGATACAGCCAGAATTGCTAGCTGGAATTGAGCTGGAAAAGTTGTGTGAAAGTAAGGCAAGTTGATGAGCAAGTTGCAGAAATCAGGTGAGAATATGCGACTTCTTCTCGTGTATTGAATAGTCGTGTATTGAGTTCTGTGCAATTCAACTGCTATTTTCTCAATGATGGAGGCCGAACTAACTCTTGTGCAAAACATGAAAGTTGTAGCCCTTTGAATTAGCTTTCCAATGTCTCAAGAATCATCCCATTTGGTGCTCTATGGATTGAGATATGACTAAAATACTTTCAGCTGGTCAGATCTCTGTTTCAACTTTCGATCATGCACATATACTTCTGTATTTCGACTTTTTGACAATGAAAACAGCTAAATTGGACTTCTATGTCTTCATATCAAATGTAGATCTTCTCTTAACTTCAAAATGGTTTAAGAATCGCTTCAATCCAATGCCTATAATTCAAGATATTACCGAAATATCACAAGGTGTCAAAGCTGTGAAACTTGCTTCCTTTGTAACTTGATTGCATTTCCTCTTTTGTACTTCATATTCTCTTTTTATCACTTTAAACCATCATCAATCATCCAATTATCTTCTTAATTCACTCCATTTGATGATTGAATCATTAAACCTATAAAAACATGAAGTTTTTACTATTAAAATCCATATAAATGTAATTTTCACACTTAAACCATAAAATGCATATTTTCACTAGAATCTTAGTTAATTAGCTATAAAACATGACTAAAACACATCAAAACTAATTAATAAAATACACTAAAAATGCGTAAAATATATACTTGTCAAATACCCCTACACTTGAACCATTGTTTGTCCTCAAGCAATAAGAAATACAAACCAACAATGATTCAAAATTTTGAAAATAAACATATGTGCACCATTCAACTTCATTTCCTCAAGAACAAGATAAACAACCATTATGCAATCATTCAATTAAACTCAAGTACTCATAATATCAAGTAAAGAAGAGCCAATTATACCCTAATTATGCTAGTTCAACTCAATTTCTCATCCTTATCCAATTTCACAAGTAAATAACTCATATGGTCAATAAAAATGCTATCTCATCCCATGATCATCTTCTTATTCAACTTAAAGAGGGATTTATTCATATAACATAACTAAATATATACTTAAATTGTGAAAGTGTCTTTTGACGCAAAGATCGACATTTATAGATGAAGATCGCCTGTTACTCAACACTTCACATACTCAACTTGCTTTGCATACTCTTAATTCAAGTACCATTTTGCACGAAAGTCGACATTTGTAAATGAAGACTCCCGATTACTAAGTACAAGAACCATTGGAGTAGAACAACTTTTATTCTCTTTTCTTTTTTAAATGTAAAGATATAAACATTCCCTCAAAAGCATAATCATGAGAAAAGTATTGTAATTATTGATCATATTTATCACTTATAAAATCAAATAAAGAGAAGAAATTTCATCAAATATGCAAAATGTAGACATAATTTTCTCCACTTTTCAAGATATACTTTCCTATAAATATACCAATTATAATCACATAATAGTCATTTCCAAGTTAATTGAGAAAGAAAGTTTCAAGCCATATATATTTATCTCAAAAGTAGAAGGAATTTGAGTTACTAATGGTGTGGAACTTGTTACCCCTTTGATAAAATTGAAAAATTTTGTAACACTTTGGGGCATTTTGCAATTTTGAACAAGATTTTGGAAAAATTTTGGTAGAGTCTACCCTTATAAATGGACTAAACTCCCTGCCAACAGCCTCAAGATTGAACAAATTAAAGCACAAGAAATATTCCTAATTTCAAGTCCAAACCATTTCAATCACAACTAACATATATAATCTCAATTCTCCCCCCCCCCACACTTAACATGCACATTGTCCTCAATGTGTAAAAAGAGAAATCAAGATAAGGAAAGTAATACTCCCCTATTGTTGCGATCGAAGTGTGTAAAATTGAAACTTCACAATCCATTGCCGATGTTTCTTCAAAATTTCATGAGTTCCATTTGAATCCATTAGTAATAGAACCTAAAATGCAAAATAGCAAATAAAGTAGGTAAGGGTCAAGGATGCAAAAAGTGACAAAGGTATGAAGAATATTTTGTAAATAACTCTTTGCCAAAATCTCTCACATCATCACACCACATTTTCTAAAATTATCACGCTCTTTACCTAGTATATGAAGTATAAGCATGTCTCCTTCTCTAGGTAATTATAGCATCACCATATAATGACAAAATTAGGAGCAAAACTAAATCTAAGAAACATACATTATGCTCACGTTTAATTTTACTCCTAAATTATCACCAAAATTGCTAAATTCTTCACATATTCAAAATTTATCATTCAATCATACTTTATAGAAAGATTAAGCAATCAAGTCGTCTAAAATGTCACCGTATAATAAATGTCGACATACAAGCATCATGAACAAGTCATATTTTAACAATTTGAACCATCCAATTATGCTTAACAACATTCCAAGAGCAATTATTACATTGATCATAACATAAGAATGTGCATAAGTGAAACATTGCATAGATGAGCACATTCCCCCATTTGATCATCTAAACATGCTTAGAAATGTTAAATAAATACAATGAAACTTATATACATCAACAATTAACATCACAAATTCACCATCAAAATGTGTCATTGAATCAAAAGATATACAAATGGTGATTTTAAAATACCAAATTAAGTTGAAGAAATTTACCTCAAATTGGTAGAGTGATGTTCGATGATACAATTGATGCAAAAATCCTATGAAAATCACCCCAATTGACCTTCATGTGATGGAATAAGAAACTATGAACCCTAACCTTAATCCGATTTTTGAGATGTTTTATGCGAATTTCAATTGGTTAAAAAGACTCTATGAAGGTTAAGTGATGTTTGTTGGATGATTTTATGCAAGGAAATTATGTATGAAAGAAGATTGGTGAAGTGTGGGTGAGAAAATGTGAGTTGAAGAACAAAGAAGAAAAAGGAAATGAACCTGCGTTTTCTTTTTAAAAGAGAAATCCTAAAATGCCACTTGAAAACGCGAGATTAAAGTCGCGTTTTGGAACTTCTCGTTTTCAGTTGAAAAAACTTAGGATCGATTACGCGACTGATGAAAACGCGACTTGGAGTCGCATTTTGGTAGCCGCGTTTTCTTCTTTGTTTTCACAGAATTGAATACGCGACTTGAAATTTCTAAGCTTGCGTATTTCTAAGCTCACGTTTTCTTCATACTGCAATTTTTCTGTAGAAATTTCTTAACTTTTCAAAAATTGTGCTTTTACCCCATTTAATTAAAATGCATCCTAGATTATTCTTTTGTGAAAATAATCAATGCACACACATGTAAAATGATCAAAACATGCATTTTACCCCTTTCTAACGAATCAAAAACAACATTTACTGAAATCGAGGGGTTGAATTTCTTGATCAAATTTCGTCTTTTTCACCTTATTTGGTCACTTTTGCCTCTATTTTCAATACCTACAAAAGAAAAACAACAAGATAACTCAAATACATAATTTAAACATAAAATCACACAAAATTAACATAAAGTACTAAAACATTGGGTTGCCACCCAACAAGCGCTTTTGTTTATAGTCGTTGGCTCGACTATTGAACCTCATTTTTTAAGGAGGCTTTGTTAATGAATAATCCACCATTTTAGGTCGTGGTGGATCATTAAAAAGTGGCTTTATGACAAAAGCCACGTGTTCTAATGATATGAGAGACGGAAGTGGCTTACCTATCTCAAGTAAATTGTAGATATTATCTTGAATATGCACTACTTAAGAACTCACCAAAGGAACGTTCGCATGGCTTTCTTAGGAAATAATACCTTTAAAACCTATACTCTCAATGCACTCCTCAAGAGGGGTGAAAAATGAGTCGTTAAGACTCACCTCTTAAGGTTCAAGATTAGATCCAAAGGTACTATTATGTGAAATGGACATTTTCTCATTGAAACACAATTGAGGTTCATCATTTTCACCAAAATGCAATTCATTTTCACTTGCAACATGCTCACCATTCATGCTAGGGTCAACTTGCATATCATTAGAGGAAATAGCTTCACACAAAACATGTAATTAGTCTTGTATTCTATCAAAGTGAGAAACTAATTCATCTAACCTTTTCTCAACCCTATCAAAACAGTCGGAGGTTACATTTGCTAGCTTTTCTATAGCTAACTCCCAAGATGGCTTAGAATCATTAGCTAATGGTTCACTTTCTAAATCCTAAGGTGAAGGTGCATTAACTAACCTTTCTATTGCCAATTTCTAAGATGGTTTTGATTCATATTGGACACATTCGGGTGGATAATCATAAAAACATGGAGAATCACTATAAGTACATTGATTATTCTAACAATAAACATAAGAATTCCCCCAATTAGGAACATATTGATCAAAACAAGGATTGTAATATCCTAATTCATCATAATAATCCACATTTTGTACTTGTCTACATGTATGCGTGGTATGATAACCACCACACAAATCACAAATTACATGATAAGAATTAAAAGTATGAACATTCCTCTTTCGTTCAATCTCATGCATAATGGTGTCCAATTGAAGTTGTAATATTATAAGATTAAGTTTAGCCTTTAAGCACCTTAAACCATCTTCAAATGACATGCCTTCGATAATTTCTTGGTTACCTCTATCCATGGAATTTTGCACGTAGTAACCATCCGTTGTCGATCTTTCACTTCTCATGCATTGTCCTCCATATTGACCTACCCTCCTCATCACCTAAAATTACTTTTAAACAATCTCAAAAGCAAGATTAGTCAAGAAGGATAGTTTAAAAGACACAAACTAAAACCAAAAAGACTGACTCAACAAACACTAAAAATGACATATAACACATAAGACACTGTAAAAAAACAAAAATAAGAAAAATTGTCTAAATTAATAAAGTTGTTCTTAGCACCAATATTGACAAATCTTCCCGACAACGACTAAAAAACTTGACATGTGCAGGGTATACATACACAATTAACTCATCCATAATCAAGTTTTACATTTATAAATCCTAAATACCCCACACATGATTTATCGCAAGTATACAAATCGTGAACAAGTATAGGGTATTAAGGGTCGAACCCATAGGGAAGATTTTCAACTACTGATGATTTTCGAACTCCTTTATTATCTTATGGAATTCCTTACTACTCTTGCAAATGACATTATCGGTTAAGTGAATACTATTATCTTTGCTAGTTATGGCATAATTTCCTAATGTATGTGAAACCTACTCTTGTAGTGAATCAACTATACTTGTAACTAAACCATATCTACTCTCGTGGTTATGAATTAACTACAAGCTCATTTCCTCTATGAAATTACATGAAATAAGTCACAAAAGCCACATAGGTGCACCTCTACCCTCGTGAGTGTACTCCCTAGGTTTATTACTTTCTTAAACTAGTGTTAAATTCCAATTCTCATTGCAAACTTAACACCTTAAGATTATCACAATTAATGGCCGGTTAATCATGATTAGATAAGTAAAAGTGATAAATAACTTGTTCAAAATAATATCATCAAATAACCAAATAAACATCACTAACAAGATATAGCAAGTTCATCCATACTTTAAGCATAAACTTTAACTAAACATGAAATAAGATCCAAACTTATATTATAGTTAAACATGAAATCAAATACAAAAGAGAAAGTGAAAGAAGAGATGCCATCCTTGTCATATGAGTTTCAAACTCTCCATCTTTGGTCCTCAATCTTCATCCAAATCTAACTACAAATATAAGAGGGAATACCTAAACTAACTATACTTTACTACCCTAACTAATGAACTAAGAAAATTCTAGTGAAATCTATATTTTTGTGGAGTTCCTCTAGCCTTCCAAAGTTGTGTAAATGTTCTCCAAAGGCTTTTATTTATAGATGAATTCAAGATCAAGAAGAGTTGTTAAAGTTGTCATTTTTTGACTCTTGAACTCTTATGCGTTGTCTCTCCAACTTTCCAATCTTTTCTTGATCAGATACAACCAGAATTGCTAGCTGGAATTGAGTTGGAAAAGTTGTGTGAAAGCAAGGCAAGTTGATGAGCAAGTTGCAGAAATCAGGTGAGAATACGTGACTTCAGGAATACGCGACTTCTTCTCTATTATTGAATAGTCACGTATTGAGTTCTGCACACTTCAATTGCTATTTTCTCAATGATAGAAGCTAAACTAGCTCTTGTGAAAAACAGAAAGTTATAGCTCTTTAAGTTAGCTTTCCAATGCCTCAAGAATCATCGCATTTGGTGCTCTGTGGACCAGGATATGACTAAAATACTTTCAACTGGTTAGAGCTCTATTTCAGATTTTGACCATGCACATGTACTTCTGTATTTCGACTTTTTGACAATGAAAATAGCGGAATTGGACTTCTATGTCTTCATACCAAATGTAGATCTATCTCTTAGCTTCAAAATGGTTTAAGAATCACCTCAATCCAATGCCTGTAACTCAAGCTATTTTCAAAATACCACAAGGTGTCAAAGCTGTGAAACTTGCTTCCTTTATAACTTGATTGCATTTCCTCTTTTGCACTTCATATTATCTTTTTATCACTTTAAACCATCATCAATCATCCAATTATCTTCTCAATTCACTCCATTTGATAATTGAATCATTAAACCTACAAAAACATGAAATTTTTACCATTAAAATCCATATAAATGCAATTTTCACACTTAAACTATAGAATGCATATTTTCACTAGAATCTTAGTTAATTAGCTAAAAACATGACTAAAACACACCAAAACTAAATTATAAAACACACTAAAGACATGTAAAATATATACTTGTCAATAATAATTTCTTGTCCTTTCAATTTATATTTCTTGTATTCTAACTTCTTACTTGATACTTTCTTGGTTAATTAATCTTATATTTTGTGCAAATTATTTAGTGTTTTTTGTTTACTTAATTAACCAGTTATTTAATATGATTATCTAAGGTATTAAATGAAGTAGTGAAAGTGGATGCTCATTTCTAGTTTGTAAAAGCACTAAATTAAGTTGTAGGCTTACAAAAGTAGAGTTATACTTTTGTGGCTTTCACTAAGTAATTTATAAACCTTAATAAACTTGTAACTAGTTTTATACTACAAAAGTAGGTATAGAATTATTATAGGTTGCATGTATACTGGCGATAGTAGGCATCATATACATTAGTAAATTATGTCATTGCTTCTCCAAAGGAAGAAACTTCAATTAACCGATAAGTTTTACAAACAAGGGTAGTTAGGAAATCCAAAAGCCTATGAGCTTCTCTTGTTCTTTTATTTTCATTTGTCATATGTTTTCTAGTGTAGTTCTATTTTCTTACAATTGTTATTAGTCTAAGATGAGTTTGATAAATATTGGTAAGTTGATTAATCTTCCTTGTGAGATCTGACTTACAAATCCTCCCTATACTCGTGTATGACCTATACCATTGTAGTTGAAGAAATTTACATTTAAATTTTAAACTTCATCAAGTGTAAATTTTAGAAATTAGGTGACACACTATTTGAAAAATCTAACATGCCATGTTTTGCATTCTTTATATGTCTAATGTTCAGAAGTTCATTTGAGTGCTTGTATGTGAAGTAGATCATTCATGTAATAGGATATTGAATCATATTTAAACTCTAATATTGCTGATTCTTGAACAGAGTTCCAAACGAATAGAGTAATCCAACCTCATTGCAAATAACCTAAGACATTAGCAACTTACACCGCCTTGAATTTTGATATGAACAACTTGAAGTACATTTTCAAATATTTGTTAAAAAATGAGTAAGATTATTGGTATATATTATATATGTAGTAACTCTTATAGATAAAAGAAACCATAAGATGCGGTGGCACATTATTCTCTCATACGTATTCTAATAATATTGATGAATTTCTTTAAGGTAAAATATACAAAAAAAAATCCTGTGGTACTAGCTAAAGTCACAATGCCCCTATGATTCAAAAACTCCCAGAAAACCTCTTTATACTATAAACTAAGCTGGAATGTGGATGCAACCTGAGGGCGGTCATTTCGGCCCAACTGAGGGCGGTCATTTCGGCCCAACTGAGGGCGGTCATCTCGGCTCGGCTTGGCTCAATCACCCCGGCTCCTTCAAGCCGCTCTCCTCGGTAGTAAGGCTTTTCATTTCTCACTTCGGCCTACCGTACTGAGGCGTGTCGCACACCCGAGTCCGCCATCCGACCTGACCACCTCGGCCAACGGAGTGGTCATTATGCAGTTCCAGTCTGATGGGACAGCCAAGAACAGGTCACAGTCTAACACCTGCAAGAAGACAAGACATTTGATGGGACCCGTCTGATAGACCCGATAGGACAGACAGACTTGCTCAGTCTGTCAGGACCTGGGAAGTTGATCCCTACCGCCATTCCTTTCAATTGTCCCCTATAAATACAAAGATCACACTCAGAAAAAGGGATGAAAAAAAAGTACTGTGTAAGATACTCTCTCAAAGACTCTCATTAAACTCCTTCTCAATATATACTAACTAGATCGTCGGAGGAATACCGGGGGACTCAGTCCCGCCTCTGATAATTTGAGCAAGTGATTTCTGTGAAACTGTACCCACTTCAGGAGGTCACTCCTGTGCCGGATTACCATCTGTCGATACCGAAAATCACCTTTTCAATTGGCGCCATCTGTGGGAACCTGAAGACATTTAGAGAATGAAACCTACGCGTTCTAGGAGTAGGAAGGCTCTCATCATTGGGGCTGAGCCCAACGCTACAGCCCAACAAGATGTTCCTGAAGGACAGGGGTCTCCTAAGGCCCAGCTCACTAACGGAGAAGCCATGACCCGAATGGCTAAGTTCGTGGCTGAAAACCCCAACATTTTTGAAGAATTGGGGAGATACTTCAAGAGGCAAGGCAAACAAAAGGCCGAATCCTCCAAGAGAAGGTCAGAAGAGTCTCCCGAGATTCTATCCGAGAAGGAATCTGACGGAAGACATTCCCTGAGAAGCACCCCGAAGCGGGTCTCATCTAAGGGTTCTTCTAGAATAGCCTCCATTTTTAAGGCACTTTCACGGGATCTGTTAGGAAAACGAGCTAAGGAAGAACCTCGGCTCCCTGGGAGGTTAGAAGTGGATTACATGAGCGCTCCGCCTTTCACAGACGACATCAACGAGGAAAGGTTTCCCTCAAACTTCAAGCTACCCGGCATACCCCCTTATAATGGCCGAGGTGACCCTGAGAATCACATACACGCGTTCATCTCGGCTTTCCGATTATACTGTATTTCCTACCCGGTTATCTACCGGGCTTTTCCCGTATTCCTATAGGGGACTGCTCGAAAATAGTTCTGGAGTCTAGAACCTAGGAGCATCTCCACCCTGGGAGAGTTGGTGGACAAATTCCTCCACCAGTTTGTATCTTCCAGGCCGACGACGAAGACCTTGGCTTACCTACTGAATATACAGCAGAATCCGGGGGAGTCCCTCCGTGCTTATGTACAGAGGTTCCAAGAGGAAAGCGTGAGGATACCTGACCCCAACGAGCAAGTAACTATTGCCACCTTAACCAATGGGCTTATTGCCGGAGTGTTCAACACCGGAGTGCACAAGAAATACCCTCGCATACTTCGGGAGCTCTGGCAGAAGGTCGAAAAGGGTATACAGGCTGAAGACCTGAACCGAATGAAGAAAGAACCATAGGTAGCCCACTCGGGATATGATTCGCGAAGAAGAAAAGAGTCAGGCCGAGGTGAGGCTGACTCTGTTGAAGGCTTTTTGAGCCCCAATCGAGATAGACAGGATCGCCGAAGTTTCTTTGACAGAATTGTTAAGGGAAAGTCGGCCATCCCTGATTCCGATCTCACCCCTTTAAACACCAACCGTTCTCATATCCTAGTGATCATGGAGCAGAATCACCTCGGACGCGCTCCTCCTCGAATGGTCGGAAGAAAAAAAAAGAGGAATTCTAACCTCTACTGTGCCTATCACCGGAACATTGGGCACGAAACTGAGGGCTGTAATGATCTTAAGAAAGACATCGAGGATTTAATCAAACGGGGGTACCTAAGGCAATTCATCCGCAGAGACGGGGAACGCAACAGGGGTGACACCCGTGATCACCGAGGTGAACAACGCCGAGAAGATAAGCGGGGATCACGGAGTAGTTGCCGTCCCTTAAAGATCCTAGGGAGCCAAGGAGGCCTCCTCGAGACGGATCCCCTGGTCATGGGACAGGTTATGGTCCCAACATAGTCGGGGTCATAAATACCATAGCTAGAGGTCCGACGGGAGGAGATAGCCAAAACTCCCGGTAGAGGACCTACAGGCAAGCTAACCCGGATCAGGCTGAGACAAGCTCTCGCCTTACGGAGATAATTACATACGGCCCAAGTGACCCCGTTCAAACCGTCTCCAGCAGTCACGAGACCTTGGTGATTGAGCTATTGACCAATAATTATCTGGTAAAAAATGTGTACGTTGACCCCGAGAGTTTGGTAGACGTCATGTATTACCGGACCTTCGAAAGTCTGAAGTTGACCAGAGATCAGCTCGTACCCGTGAAAACTCCTCTAGTGGGGTTCGGGGGACATGTTGTCCACCCGGAAGGGATGATTACGCTGACAGCGACAGTCGGAAGACACCCTCGGTGCCGAACCATCCCTGTCAATTTTGTTGTGGTCAAAGCTGATTCCCCGTATAACCTACTTATGGGGCGGCCCACCTTGAATGCGTTGCGGGCTGTGTATTCGACGTACCACCTAAGTTTCAAATTTTTCACGCCCGCAGGCATAGCTGAGGTGAGCAGCGATGTCTGCGCTACGCGAGAGTGCTACGTCACTACCCTGCAGGCTGTCTCTTCTTCAACAGTCGAGCCGAGGACCGAGAGCAGGAGGTCTAACATTCTCTCGATAGACTGCGTAGACCCTCAACACTCTGGAAAGCCTCAAAGGCTGGAGACCAGAAATGAGGTAGAAGAAGTTCCTCTGGATCTGTCAAACCTTTATCAGACCATCCGCATCGGCACCAACTTATCCAAGCCTCTCCGAGGCGAGATGGTAACCTTGCTCAGAGAGTACCAGGATGTTTTTGCTTGGACTGCCGAGCAGGTTGTGGGGGTACCCTATCACCTCATGATGCATGAATTGAGCGTGAACCCTCATTGCAAAACCTGTTAAGTAGAAGAGGAGACACTTCGGCCCCGCCGTAACAAAGCTGTGGCCGAAGAGGTGGATAAGCTTCTGCCAGCTCGGATGATCAAAGAAGTGCAATATCCCACCTGGTTGTCCAACCCGGTTATGGTTAAGAAAGACATGAGAGGATGGAGGATGTGCGTAGATTTAACTGATCCGAACAAAACCTGTCCGAAAGACTGCTATCCGCTGCCGATGATCGATGCTCTAGTTGACTTAGTTATGGGATACGAGGTCCTCTCTTTTCTTGATGCTTTTAAAGGCTATCTCCAGATAGAAATGAGTGAAGAGGACCAAGAAAAAACTGCCTTTTACATAGATCAGGGAATCTACTGTTACACTACCATGCCCTTCGGGTTAAAAAATGTCGGGGCGACGTACCAGCGATTGATTAATCGGGTGTTCAAATCCCAGATAGGCAGGAATGTTGAAGTCTACGTGGACAACATCCTCCTGAAAAGCAAAATCACCTCGAATTTTCTATTCGATGTAAGAGAGGTCCTCCAAGTTCTCTGTGACACCAGAATGATGCTTAACCTCAAGAAGTGTGTACTCGGTGTCACCTCGGAAAAGTTCTTGGGGTATTATGTGTCACACCGAGGTATAGAGGCCAATCTTGATAAGGTGAAAGCCATCCAAGAAATGTCTTCACCTCAAACTCTTCGAGATGTGCAAAGACTCACGGGCCGATTGGCGGCTCTGAATCGATTCTTGTTTCAGTCTGCCACGAAAGCATTACCTTTCTTCAAAGTATTGAAGAAGGCTGATAAATTCTCTTGGATAGAAGAATGCCAACAGGCCTTCGAACAAATGAAGGATTATTTGCACAATCTTCCCACCCTTACCTCACCGAGGCCAAGAGAGACGCTATACCTTTACCTCTCCACTGCTGAAGAGGCAGTAAGCGCAACAGTGTTGATACAAGATGATGGTGCCCAAAGGCCGATTTATTACGTCAGTCGAGTCTTGCGCGGACCAGAGACTCGGTACACTCAAGTAGAAAAACTCGTATTGGGACTAGTCCATGCGGTCCGGAGGTTGAAGCCTTATTTCCTAACTCATTCTATACAGTTGAGAACAGATCAGCCCATCAGGCAGATACTGTCGAGGCCCGAGGCCTCTAGACGTCTCACCAAATGGGCCATTGAGTTAGGGAAATATGATCTAACCTGTGAACCTCGAACTGCCATCAAGGCACAGGCGCTGGCAGATTTCCTAGCCGCTCACCTTTCCTGTGAGCCAAGAAGCCATTTCGGAAAAAATCGAGCTGCAAAAATGGACTTTATATGTGGATGGATCATCTGATAGTGATGGTAGTGGAGCTGAATTGCTCGTCGAAGACCCTCACGGAGAGGCATGTTCGTATGCTCTCCGATTTGATTTCACCGCTTCCAACAATGAAACTGAGTACGAAGCGGTCATCGCAGGCTTACAGTTAGCTCGACGGCTGGGTGCTCAGCACATCTCCATATATAGCAACTCCCAACTCGTTGTATGCTAAGTCCTAGGAGAATATGAGGCTAGAGAGGAAATCATGCAACGGTACCTCTCTAAGGTTCATCAGCTTGCAGCTTATTTTAAGTCCTTTGAGATCCAAAGGATACTGCGGTCCCAGATCCGACGAGCTGATGCCTTGTCTAAACTAGCTTCCACCTCGTTCTCTGCGCTCAACAAGACTGTTCTCGTGGAAGTTTTATCCGAACCAGGCTACCTGGAAGATAAAGTTTACCCGGTGAGCTCGGGGGACAGTTGGATGGATCCTCTAGTCTGATTCCTGGGTCACGGTGTTCTTCCAGATGACAAAGTCGAGGCAAGGAAAATCCAGCGCAAGTCAGCTCGGTATGCACTCCGCGACGGCTACTTATACAAAAGATCTTATCTTGGACCGTGGCTGAAGTGCATTACTGTTGAGGAGGGGGAGAAAGTCCTGAGGAGTATACATGAAGGACTATGCGGGACACACGTCGGATACCAAATGTTAGTCAAAAAGGCCTTGCTTCTTGGCTATTTTTAGCCGACCATCAGGTGAGATGCCCAACTCCTAGTCATCGGTTGTCCTTCCTGCCAGCACCATGCCCCGGAACACCATCAATCAATTAATCTCATGGTCCCCATCACGTCTCCTTGGCCTTTTGAGCAATGGGGGATAGATATCATTGGACCCTTTCCTCGAGCTGTAGGCAGTTATGCCTATGTGGTGGTGGCTGTTGATTATTTCACAAAATGGATAAAAGTTGAGCTCCGGCGGAGCATAACCGGCCTGGCTGTTCAAAAATTCTTCTAAAAATGTGTTGTCTGTCGCTTCGGTTTGCCCCGAGTCATCATATCTGACAATGGGAAACAATTTGCAGATAACCCTTTCAAGGCGTGGTGCGACAACCTCGGAATCAAACAATACTTTACTTTGGTAGGACACTCGCAAGCCAATGGACAAGCCGAAAATTTCAACCGGACACTTCTCCATGGCCTCAAGACTAGGCTATATCAGCTCGGATCGTCCTAGGTGGATGAACTCCCCAGTGTATTTTGATCCTACTGAACTACGCCGTAATCCGCTACCCAGGAAACCCCATTCTCCTTAACCTACGGGTCCGAAGCGATAGTTCTGGCCAAGTTACTCATTCCAAGTTCTCGAATGGCGCTTTCATCGCCGAAACGAATGAAGAAGAATGAAGAATAGATCTCGATCTCGTCGAAGAGAGGAGACATGCCGCTGCAGCCCGAGTTGCCTTGTACAAGAACATCCTAACTAGCTACTATAATGCCCGTGTCAGGCACCTCCAGTTTAACCTGGGAGATCTTGTCTTGCGGAAGAATTCAGTCAGCCAATCTGAGCCCCAGAGTAAGTTAACTCAGAGGTGGGAAGGACCGTACCATATAGTTGAGGCCACTCAAAATAGTTATTGTAAATTGGCTTACCGTGATGGTACTCTAGTACCCTGAACTTGGCATGCCGAGAATCTTAAATTGTATTATCTTTAAATTATTTATATTCCATGCCGGACTACTTGCGAAATACTTTTTATTTACTTAGTTATTTTCTTAGTATCACTGTCCCGTGTTGTTAAAGAAAACAAGGGGACAAGAAGAGAAGAAGTGGAATAATTGAAAGAGCAAATAGAAATGAGAACAGAAGAAGTGACTCCGTTGAAAATATAACTATTACAAGGGTAGAAAAGCTCGAAGTACAAAATGCCGAGATGAAAGGCTCTTCTAAGAACCCCTCGCATCGGCCGAACCCTCTCCCTCTCTGGTGCCGGTCTCTCCTCCTGCCCCGTCGTCGAGCTCGCTACCCTCTGGATTTGGCTTGAAGTCGGCCATCTCACGGTTGAACTCCTCCCACACTTCAACCAGGTTTTTCCCGACTTGAATGCCCTCAGCCATGCGATCACACAACTCTCTAGTATCCTCATTATAACCGTCCTTGTCCTTCAATAAGTCCAGTTGTTCTGAGGTGAGATGGGGAGCAACATCCTGAATAGCTGAGGTGTAGACGAACACGAAGTTCGGCAGGGTCAACTCGCCGAAATCACGCGTGAAGGCCTCGGAGGAGGGGAAGGCTTCCACAGCCGAGCTCCCCGCCTTGTCAATAGCCTCCTTTGAAGACTGCTCCTCTTCAAGATGTCGGTTCTTCTCTTCTTCCAGGGGCGGTCTTCAGGGAGTTTATTGTGGCCTCGCCTTGCTCCATCTCGACCACCACAGTGTCTCGCTGTTTAAGGGCCTAAGATCTCTCCGTCTCGGCCAACTTCAGCTGTTTCTCCAGCAGGGATACTTTATCTAAGATTTCGGTTGAGGGCTGATTCCCAACCATATTGGTGTATCTCTGCATTAGTTCGGATAAGAAGGCCGAAGTAGAAGCCCAAGCCACTGAAGGACTTTGCATCAGCTCATCAGAGTTAAGTCTTGTGGCAAAGGCGTGGTCTCGGAGCAGACTGGAATGGACCAAAAGATGATGGGCCACCTTGGGGTCCTTCCAGCAGTCATTGACACTGATGTCCCACTCCGGACACCAGCGCCACCCGGGGTGCTTTTTATCTTCCCCAGCAGGTTGAGATGGCACATGGTACTGGTTCCAAAGGGATGACCCCGTAACCGGCACCTCGATATTTGGGAGCTGCTTACCCCGATCCGGCGGTGGAGCGGCAATTGTTACACCTCGGGTTGCCACTCCTTCGGGAATGGCCGAGATTCTCGAGGTGTCCTCGAGAACAACTATTACTAGGGTGATGGCTGTGGCACCCGAGGTACCCTTTTTCTTCTTTTGCTAGGCTCCCGAGGTCTCGGCAGGGGCCTTTCGCTTTTGTTATTTCTTCGTCACTGTTGCCACCCCCGAGGTGATGAGATCGGACACCTTCGTCACTGCACAAGGAAAATGGATTATTACTTAGAATCAAGGGAGAAGAAAAATAAAGTGATGAATTGAAAAATACGGTGTTTTTCGAGCCGAGTAGAAAAGTAGGGAGGACGGTCCGGGCTGATGAGAGCTCGGCTGATCCCGCCGTCCACCAAAATCGCCTCAGGATAAGCCCAACTGTTGATTTTGAGACCCGACCCGAGGAGTTTGCGAAAACTCTCCTCTTCCTGCTAACCCGAGGGAGGATCTTTGGCCGAGATAGGTGGCCTCCACCAAAAATCTCTAGGGAAGTTCTCGGCGGGAACGAAAATAAAATTTCGTTTCCATTCCTTTATTGAAGAAGGAGAGTCCCCCACCAACTTCGGCACGCTTTTGCTTCGGTTGCCGAAATAAAACCAACCCTTCTCGCTCCCGCTGTTTTTGATAGTATAACAGCGATGGAAGAGGTTGGCTGTAGGAATCAACTCCTGCTCTCGGCAGGCTCAAACCCTACGAGGATGCGAACCGCATTTGGGACCAGTTGGGTGATTCTAACACCCCACGACCTCAGAACGTCCCGAAAGAATCGTGTTGTGGGCGTCCTCAGCCCGGCTTCCAGTTGATCAACATAGATGGTCACCCCACCATTTGGCGGCATTTCGGCTGTTTAGTCGGTCCGAGGTGGGTAGATATTGTAGTGCTGACGGAAGGGGTACTTCCGAATTACATCGTTCGCCGTGGTCTGACTGATGACGCTACTGAACAAGAGGAGTTGACCAAAGTCAACCGCCGAGAGATCTAGCGGGGTGGCTGGCTCTTGCACTTCTTCGTCGTTGTACAAAACCTCGGATCCTTCCTGACCCTGGTCTTGAGATGCTTGGTCCCCACTGGGCACCTCGACTTCTTCTTCCCCCGAGGTCAACGAAGAACTCCCCTCTTCCTCGGCCCGGTCGGGTCTCTCCGCCACGTCGTAGCTCTGCCTAACGGTTTCCTTATGCGTGCGGGCTGTCCGAGTCATAGTACAAAAGGTAAGGAAAGGGGTAGACTTACTGTTTATGGGAGAAAGTGGGCTGCGGTGAGTGGTTGAAGCAGTTCGAGTATTCTCTCTCACTTCAGCTCTCAATCTGACCTCAGACGCTCACTATAAAGGTTGTTGTAAACTAGTGGTAAAAGGTTAATGGCAAGATGGAACCCCCCTATTTATACTGGTGGCACACAGGAATACTAAAGGGCGGTGTCTCTCGAAATTCCCAAGGCAAGAGAAGATGAAAAGACAGCGCCCCTTGGGTTCCCCAAGGACGCACTCTCTCTCCCCCCATTAATGACTGACCGGTATTCTGACTTCCTGTCACACGTCTTCTCACACTGCCATTGTGACTGAAAGATGTTTCGTATCCTTTCAACTTATCCTGACATGTCAGCGACCCGCTGGGTTCACACGGAAGCCTCAGAAGGTAACCAAGTGACCCATTCCTTCCCGAGGCTTGGGGGGCTTATTGAGAGTGGTCATTTCGGCCCAACTGAAGGCGGTCATCTCGACTCGGCTCAATCACCCCGGCTCCTTCAAGCCGTTCCCCTCGGTAGTAAGGTTCTTCGTTTCTCACCTCGGCCTACCGTACTAAGGTGTGTCGCACACCCGAGTCCGCCATCCGACCCAACCACCTCGGCCAACGAAGTGGTCATTATGAAGTTCCAGTCTGATGGGACAGCTAAGAACAGGTCACTGTCTGACACTAGCAAAAAGACGAGACATTTGATGGGACCCGTCCGATAGACTCGATAGGACAGACTGACATGCTCAGTTTGCCAGGACCTGGGAAGTTGATCCCTACCGCCATTCCTTCCAATTGTCCCCTATAAATACCAAGATCACACTCAAAAAAAGGGACGAAGAAAAAGTACTGTGTAAGATACTCTTTCAAAAACTCTCATTAAATCCCTTCTCAATATATACTAACTTGATCGTCGGAGGAATACCGGGGGACTCAGCCCCGCCTCTGATAATTTGAGCAGGTGACTTCTGTGAAACTGTACCCACTTCAGGAGGTCACTCCTATACCGGAATACCGTCTGTCGATACCAAAAGTCACCTCTTCACAAGCCATTCATATTATAGGCAATGTTTTGAAAATCGGACCGGACCGGCCGGTTCGACCGGTTGAACCGCGAACCGGCCATGGCACCGGCCCGGTTCAATGACATTGTTGACTTTGCTAGAAAATCGGTCAAAGACCGGTTGAACCGTGAAAACCGCCGAACCGGATTGAACCGGCGGTTTTCCGGTTTTCAGCTTTCCATCTTTCTTTTTTTTTTTAAAAGTTTTGCAAAATGCAACTATCAAGATTCGAACCCAAGACCTTTGTAATAAAAGATCAATGTATTAACCGTTGCACCATCACATTTTATTAGTTTTTTTTGATAACTTATTTATATAAAGCAAACACTCATATTTCTTTTTTCCATTTTTCTTACAAAATCTCATCCCCTCATGACTCTTTCTTTTTAATTTTCAACTCCCTCTCTCTCTCTCTCTCTCTCTCTCTCTCTCTATCCTCTTTTCTTTTGTCACTCACTTTTTAATCAAACCTCTTTATTTTTAATTTATTGATGTTTTCTTTCATCTTTTAATTTTGTTTTTGTCCATTAAATTGAAAAAAGTTAAAAAAGAATTTTTTTTTAACCCAAATTATTTAATGCCACGACCACTCACTTTTATTTTATTTTTTGTTTCTTATCAAGTTTACATTTCTATTTTCGATTTTCTTGACTTCTTTCGAATTCCAAATTTTCTTTTTTAAATTGCAATATCTAAATCCCAAAACGTAAATTAAAATTTAAGTTCATAATATCTAAATTCTCAGATACATGAATTTTGTATAATTTCAAAATATTGTGATATTTTGGGGTTGGATTTAGATATAATTGAAATTGAGATGAAATTTATTTGTTTTAACTTATAATTTAAAAAATTTATTTTTAAAAATCCAAGTTATTAAAAAATAGTAAACTTTTCATCATATAAAATATTAAATTAGTCCATTACATGTCTTATTTTGTACATATATATATTTATATAAACTATTTTTTAAAAAATTCATTGAACCGAGGTTGAACCGGTCCGACCGGTTGAACCTCGACCCTTTCACTTCACTGGTTCAATTAACGGTTCGGTTTTTAAAACATTGATTATAGGAGATATTAGGTTCATCAATCTAATATACCAGTACAAAATAATCTCGTAAAGGTTAATTTACTAATTTCATAATTCTTAATTTTTTTTCCTTTCTTTTTTTTCCTTTTCCTTTCCTTTCCTTTTCCTTTTCTTCTCCTTTCTAGGTTTTCTTCACCAAAGACCATAACTGTTGCTATTTTTTTGCAATCAGGACTACTGCTATCCCCCTAACTACTCTTTATTCCCTTTTCTTTTTTTTCCTTTCTTTCCATCTCCCTCTTTTCATGACTACATTTTTTTCTTCTTTTCACATGCCTTCCTTATCTAAAATTTCTTCTTTGCACTTTTATTTTGTGAGAAATTATGAGGTAATAAAGGTGCCAGCTATGATTTAGATGGCTAGAAAGAGTTAATCTAGGTATGAGATTTTGAGTCCAAATTATTTTGTGAAGAAAAGGTTTTTAAATATAGGGTTTAAATATTGTAATTACCGACTTGTATTCTTAATTAAACCCTATTATGTGTAACTATTGGTGCAGAATTTTCCCACATCTTCAAAAAATTATAATGACTCACTAATATAGTCTTTGAATATATTAAATTCTAAAATAAAAAAAAGTTGTTATCAATTTTCACTTGAATATTGTTAAACTTGTAAAAGTTATTAGACCCCTACATCCTTGTATAACAAAATTACATTTTGAAAGTTGAAGAGAGATAATGTTTTATCCATAGGGCCTCGTTTATATGCACCTACATATTCAACTATTAATTTTAAGATTATGGATGATGACATACAGAATTTAGCTAATAAGTAAAAATAATGGATGAAACAACTAATTTTATAAATATAGGACATATGTTATATGTGAGGTCGTATAAAATTTTACTAGAGTTATAAAATTTTCTTTGTTCAATATATTGAAATTGTAATGAGTTGAAATCAGTTATAGCAAAATTTAAACTGGTTTAGTTAGCAAGTCCTTCCTACATCTTGGATGTGAGAACCCAAAAATTCGTTTCCCATATTTTTGTGACTTTAAGTTACTTGTTTTGAATTTATGGTTGATTTAATGGTTGAGGTGTGTTTTTAACTCTATTACCATATTTAATTTGGCACATATTTAATTTGGTGTATGTTCAGTTTCATAGTGCATGATATTAGTGTAGGTGTGAGTAATAAATTTGGAGGATTAGAAGGAGTTTTGTACAAAAGAGATTATGTGACATAAGGCGTTAAGAGTTAATTGAAGAAGCCCTAAATATCTTGGTGTTTGGGGACAAAAGAGAGACAAAGAGATAGACTTGAGTTGGATTGGTGAGTTGTCAAGCGTCCAAAAACCCTTGACCAAGACCAAGCTTTCTTCTTATTCAACCAAGCTTTCGTTACCTTCTTTCTTGCATAGCTTGGACGAAATTTTGGAGAGAAATTTTGGAGAGAAAAGGGGAGAGAAAATACTCCATTTTCTAGCCTTGATTTCTTGTTTGATCCATGAGAAATCCAAAGATTAACCCTAATCTACTCCAATAGATCTTGAATGAAGCCTGGAGGGAAGCTCTTGGCGAAGTTTTTAGAGGAAGAAAAACTCTTGTTTTGCATTTGCTCTTAGGGTTTTGAGGTAGTATACTAAGAAACCTCCCTTCTTTCTCTTATTTCGCATTTTAATTGACATATGAGTTGATTACGAAAGATTTTGTGAAAAATTTCATAGTTTTATTAAGTTTATTGAATTTTCCAACCATGATATGCATTTTCCAGCCTTGAGATGCCATTTTTAGCTTTGTTATGCCCTTTTTGGCTTTAACATGAGAATTTCCAGCTTTGGCATGAACTTTTAGTTTCGATATAGAATTTTCCAGCTTTCGTTTGAAATTTCCAACTTTAGGGTTCGAATTTCCAACTTTAATGTAGTTGCGTGTGAGCTATATATATGCCAACTTTTGATAGTTTTTGAGGCCTAGAACATGTACCACTTATACCTTGTAATATGTCGCCTTGATTGGTGTCGATTTGCCATAAAACTAGGATTGAAATTTGAAGGGTAACTTGAAGAAACTAGGGGATATGCTGCTGGATTTTCTTTCTTGTTGGTCAAGTAAGTGAGAGTGAGGGTTGAGGTAAATTTAGGGTGAGTTGGACTTACTTTGCTCAAGTTATTTGCGACCACTTTGATTTTCAAATATAGGTTAGATTTTAGTCAAAGCCAAGCGATTTAAAAGGAGGAAGGTAATAGCTGCCTAAACATGTTTTCTAGTTGGAAGTAACTAGCTTTAAGCTTGTAATTCTTGTTACTTTTGTCCAATACACTTGTTAACACCATGAGTTTATATATGGCTTCTTGGTGGGATTCTTGCCTCAAATTACGTGTTACACGTTCCCTGTTATAGTCGATGTGTTGTTCTAGATTTTTGCCATGAATTTAAGTAAGAAAAATGAGGATGTTAAAGGAAATTGGCAAGGTCATGTTGGACTTTTGCTAGAATTTGTATGAAGATTAGGACCTACTTTTGCTCAAGATACTTGCCAAGACTTTGAACTTCACATGTACGTTGGTTTGAGCTAAAACAAAAAAGGACAAGAAGAGGAAAATGAGTTTTCTCCAAAATATTTCTACTTGAATTTGCCAGCTTTGCACCCCCAAGGTCTTGTCCCATTTTCATTAAAGTTTTGACTATAAATGATGTCCTTGTGCTCTATATGTTGCTTGAGACATTGATCTATCATACATGAGGTTTCTTTCCCTAGATTTAAACAAGAAAACTTTGCACTTTTGACAACTATATGGGGGTTAAACCTGCAAATTGCTTTATTGGCTAAGTGAAGCTTCGAAACTCATAGTTATACATTTATATTGGCATGAAGTGGCTAGACTCTTGATGTATGATATGACCACAGGACTTGAGAGTGACCAAAAGAAAGAACCAGGGTTTAATGTGGAAAGATTGTGATCAATTGGTGAGTGTTCCAACTGCATGTTCCATGTTACTTGCTGATCAAATATGACTTGTTGCTAGAAATTGCTAGGGATCCTAAATCGTTATTGTATAAGCGAATGTGTACTTTATCACATTCAACCTAACTTGACTGAGCTTTGGTTATCTTGTTTATAGGTGAACGGATATACATGTATAAGTAATTTGACATACATGTGACTTATGGCTTGACTTGAAATACTTGATCTTGAAATATTTGAAATGCTTGAAATACTTAACATGCTAAGCTTACTTGATTTGATCTTGGTTAGGTGAATGTGTACTTATTTGCACTCGACCTTTGTAAAGTTGAATTATATGATCCTGCATGCAGATTTGAATGTACATATGCATGAATGTAGGCCGGCTGTATATCTTCTTACAGTGGCTGAACTGGACTCTTCACTGGCACTCTTATCCGAGACGTCGAGTAAGTTAGACAGTCTTGAGTTACTCATACGTATGCGTGAATATAAACCAGTAACGACTGAACTGGGCCCTTCGTTGGAACTATTACTTGAGACCAATTTTAGAGTGGTCGGGTAAACTATACAGCCTTGGTTAAAGGAAGGATTTCCTAACTTATCAGTGACTTGAACTCATGACTTGAATTGGTGACATGCTTGAATACTGAAACGTTAGGTGACCGCTAACGTCTCCAATCGTGACATGCTTGAGCGTTAGATGACAGCCAACAACTCCATTTGTGAACACTTGAATACGTGGGGTTTCAAATCCAAATCATGAATACTTGAATACTTGAGACTCTAAACCCAACCCCATGGCTAGTTGGTCGAATCGAACCGGCAAAGGGTTTGGTCAAGGAGATTGACGAACCCTAGATACTTGTTTGACGTGCAGGCTCGGTACAGGGGGATGATCGTAGAAATGGAACTGGAGACAAGTGATGGTCTACGGACATTATAATTGGTTGATGGAGTGTCAACGACCCTAGACATGCTGCTGTGGAACCTGTTCCTGAGAGCAGACTATATCCTTTGACATGAATGTGTTCTTTATTGTACACTATTACATGATCTATCTGGTTTACCTGCTAGACTGTACATTATGTCATGATCTATCTGGATATGACCTGCTTCTTGATATATATATTTGTGAATTGTATCATGCCTGCTAGTTTACTTGCATGTTTTCTTGGAATTTCATTGAGCGAAAACTCGTTTTATTAGGTTGTTTTCCTTACAGGGAACGAGAACGTGAAAGTGGGAGTTGGAGAAGACGGAATATTTGTCTAAATTTTGTTAGTTGCTTGCGTGAGCACTTCTTAGCTCCATATCAAATTTGCTTGGTTTTACTTTGTATGCTTGGAGCCCTGGCTATATTTAGGGATGATTTGGCCATTTGATGTCCCTGATTGTATACATCGAAGGTTGGAATTGCTATTACTCTTATTATTGAGATTATTGTTTTGTAAATTTTGTGGTGCGTGAGTAAATTCTGGCGAGAGTTGGGCAGACGATCTGCCAAATTCTTGGGTATACCCTAGGAGGAGGTAAGGTCATCACATTAGAGAAAGGATTGAGTTAGCTAGTAAGGTGGGAGGGATTGTAAGTAGGAGATCCTGAACCCAGGATCTCCCACTCACCAAAAAAAAAAAAAAAATCCTCTGTGACGACCCCACTTCTGTTTAGGGTGTACCCTAAAAGTTAGCGGATCGCCTGCCTGGCTTTCGCCAGGACTCATTAATTACACATTAACTTCAGAGATAACATTTTGATAAACCAAAGCCAAATGTTCAAATCTTTTACAATACCAAATTCAATACAAAAGTTTCAACCATAATATGATACTAAAGGATTTACAATCACAAAAGTCTTCACGTTAACTCCCTAAATTCTCTCATTCGTTCCCCGACCACCAACTCCTGTAAGAAAAACAAACTAAAGGGTTGAGCTAAAGGTCAGTGAGGTTTGCCGAGCAAGTAACAATTAATAAACACTTAAATCAGTACAATTCAGCAAGTAGTGCACATTTCACTATATAATCACTTTCAAAAGGATACGGTACGGATGCGGACTCTAGAGGTAGCTCCCGTCCTTTCCAAACGTAGCACTTAGTTCCGTTCAGTAATTTAGTGTCATTTCAATATCATTGCACACTCATTTCAGTGTCATTGTACATTCATTTCATATCATTGCACATTCCGCCAATTCACCTCTTTATGTCCTCCAAAACAATAAACAATCCCGTACATTCAGTAATTAGTTCAATAACCTCCCAACTTTAGGTAATACTCGAGTATACCGAAACATTTACCCAAAACTTCCGTCCTATCCGACCAAGCCCTTTGCTACCTCAAGTAGTTCGTTGAACAGAGGGTTTTGGGGCCCAATTCAGTCGATGCGGTAAAGTACACATACGGCTTACATTCATGCACATTTACCATAACATTTGGTCAATTATCAACCTTCAAACTCAACTAAGTCGAGTACGATAAAGTACGCCCGCGACTTAGAAAGCGAGGGACAATTGAGATACATTTTACAATGAATTACTAGCAATATTCCATAATAAGCACATTTATCACATAATTTCACTTAAGTAAACATAAACAGTTAAACACATAAATTCGAAAACACTTACCAATTATCCAAATAATTTACTCTTGAGTCTCGGGTTTGTTTCCTGACTCGCAGCTACTTCCTAAGATAAATATATAATTCCATGGTAAATTTACAATTTGTAGATGTTCACCTATCATTTAAATTATTCGAATTAGATTTGACTTTAAAATATAAAATATAACATTTTCAATATTTATTCTACCTTATTGTTTTAACTATTAAAATCAAGACCTTAAAATACAAAATATACGCAATATTTATTCCCTAATATTATTCCCCAATTTATTTCGAGACTTATTGACTTTATTATCTTAAATCAAGAAACATACGTATTTTCCAAGTTAATAATTTATAAAATATTTATTTTAGGATTAAATAATTTTTCACTCAAGATTCTAAGATTAAGGCTTAGGAGTATTCCATTGATTCCCTTTTAATTAATTAAACTCTAGGTTATTTGGAAATTAAATTTTATTCCACTACACCGCCTCTCAAATTTTATAGTCTTTAAAATATTCGTAAAGACAAGATTAAGTGATTAGAAGGCAATTTATGTATATAACTATCATGGGTTTTCCTCTCATTTGCCTTAGTTTAACTCTACTCGTGGAACTAGATATAGTCATTAAATCTCAGAGCAACCTTAGCTATCATTTATGGAAGTTTACAGGGTTGGAAATTAGAAGAAATGCTGTTTAAAAATTGATTCCTCACGGCTAGCATCATAGCAGAATGCATCCGGAAAAATAAAAGAAGGCAACGAGGAACAATGAAGATGGCAGCTTTGCCATCCTCTAGTGTTTTGATCATAATTGGAGCTACGCTTATCGGATTGAGGTAAATTTTATAGCGTTTCGAAGCTAAGACATAAAACTACATTTCCTATGAAGACATAAACATCCAGTTCTAGCATTTTCAAGGTCAAAAATGGATGGTCAGAAGCACATTCTGCTTCATTCTCTCGGACACCAAACTGCAATCAGTCGAGTTCAATAGCTCTGCTATACTCACGTTAGGTTCAAGGTTATTTCGGTCTTACTTGTTGAACTTAAGGGATTTATGATATGTTACAACTTACTACACTAGTTTAGAAGCTACGGTTTGCAGGGAATAGCCAAGATTTCTTATGTTTTCTTTCTCAGATGAAGCCAACAGGTTCAGCAGTCCGGCAATTCCGAATGCAAAACTATCCTTCTCAATCTCTTCATTTCCTCACTTCCAACTTAACTTACAAAGGGTAACTGTCGGGTCACAGCATATTTTAAGCAACAACGTAAAGTTTACAGCCAAGGAACCGAAACCATAGCTGAACCAGGCCTTCTTCTCGACCAAATTGAAAGGGATGCTTGCAGCAGTTAATTATACAACATGAAGCTCTTCAAAAGTTTCTTTATTTATGTACAACTCTTCCATGCAGGTTACAGCTAAGATACTATGCAACAAATCAAGTCTCAAGGTAAAATTTTGGAGCCAAAGTTCTTAAGGTAACCTGACCAGATTCTTTCCTTCTCTCGGCTGAAGCTGGAAGAATTCCAGCAGCTATTTCCAAACATTTCCAGCTCACTTTTCCCGTTTCTCCTGAGTTTTTGCATCTGAACTTCATATGTAACTTAATCTAACCTTTTGCATACACTCCTAACATTATTTCCCATAAACAACAAGCTGAAATTTCCAGCTCCCTCCTTTCGGTTGCCACAGTTTTTCTTTTCAACTTTTAGTCAGTCATTTAGCAACGCTATGCTCAGCTACAACTCATTTCCTAACTAAAATTCAACATGCAACCTAGGAAGTCAGTTATACCAGATGATTTAAAGATTATTGCAGTCAGTTTACCTCTTTCTTTCCTCCTAGCGTTTGAAAAATTGCAGACTGCCTAGCTGCTATTCCAACTTCTCCTGCTTCCATGCGGCACCTTTCTTAGCTGTGGCTAATGGATTATGAAGCTAACCACTCTCGCTCACACTTTCTCAGTTTTGCTCTCTTTTCTCACTTTCTTTGTTTACTCTCGGTGTTGGCTTGGTAAGGAGAGTAACTGAAGTTTTACTTTGCTCTCAGGAAGACAGAGTTTCTTCTCAACTCCCGCGGCTCTCTCTCTTGTTTATCTCACCGTGATAACAAGCAAAGTAATAAGTAGTTGTAGTCTTCTTGTTTTCTCTCGGCCTTATTGATTAAAGAGGAGCAGAATCTTTCTTTTCGGTGGGAAGTGGCAGACAGGCATATAAGATGAGCTTCCCTCGGTTCTACTGCCCAAACCTACTCTTATTCACTTTCTCAATGCACCGTTTCTGCTTAGCAGCTTTGGGAGCTGTTTCCATTGGATTTCTTTTCCCTTCAATCACCGCCCCAATCTCAGCTAACTTCCAACCTTCCACCGCTTAGACTAGCAACTGCTTGTATGCGGTTTCTATCACAGAAACATTCCTCTCTCGGTTTGGTTATAGGTTCTGATAGTTTATGAGATGGCCGCATGGTAGTTCATCCGAAGCTCAAGGTTGGTTTGGTCTTTTAATTTTAGCTCATTTGCTTGCTAAGGATCCGTAATTTTATTATCTCACGCATTGACTCCAAATTTCATTTGTTCTAATTTGTATACACCTTGAAAATTCTCCTACATTTAACCAGAATATTTTCACACATTTGGTTTTAGGACAATGCTACAGTGCCTATAGTTATGGTAACGATATTAAGGAAACCTGCTATTATAGGTTTCTATTACCTTTAGTGACAGATCAAAATTTTTAGCGACTTTTTAAATATTATATTAAAATAATTAATATTAAATTTAGTAAGTTTTTAATTAAAACTAGTAAGTTTATGCCTGAAAGATAAGTTTTAGTCAGAAATAGAAATTTACACTTTGAGTAATTTAATTTACTTATTATTTGCCGAAAATTACTTATTTTTGAATTAAACTTACTAATACTACAAGTAAAAAATGTTCATATTTGAGTAAAAAAGTTACCAGTTTCTGAAAACAGTTTTGGGTTCCTGAAACACTTTCGGATATCATCTCTTTAAAGTCATCTGCCTTCTTATTACTTAGTTCTTAGTTCTCATCTGCTTTCTTCCTCTTCTTCTTCTTCTGTTTCCCCCCCCTTTTGTCTTATGAAAAATAGCAGTGACGAGGTTAGACCATCATGTCCTCTTGAAATCGTTTGATTATATTGCTGTAATTTATTTATAGTTCATTTGTTTTGTTTGTCAAGATTTTCTTGCGAAATCAGGGCTGAGAATTTGAAGATTTTATTGCAATTTTGGGGCTGAAAATGTCCACCGAAACATCTAGGAAATGGTTGTAGTTTTGATTGTCTACCGGTGAAATATGCTTAATAGCCATATGAAACATCTAGGAAAGGACTTGAGACTAGGCGTTTAAGTTAAATGTTATTAATTTGTGAATGCATATAAGATGTTTGGTGAAATGTCAAAGAGAAATCTGTGTGTTATGATTGCTACTCTGTGCGGGTGAGAAAATTAAAAGTTCTAATTGCCAAATGGACTGTTACTATACTCACTCAATTATTTTTGAATCTAGATAGTATTTTTCTCCTTCCCCTCTTAAATTCTAGTCGTTCTAAAGCAATTATGCAATTTAACATTACTTTCAGCAATCTTTGAGTACGGGTTGCGTAGGATTCCAATCTTTGGGTATGATCAACTTGAGTATAGATTGCGTAGGTGTCCAAAGTTGTAATATTTTCATATGTACTGCAAAGAATTTAAGTAAAAATCTCATAAAACATACATCAACACAAACATTGACATGATAGTTTCTTTGACTAACACGATAGCTTCTTTGACATGATAGCTTCCAGGATCACGTTGAAAATGGAAGAAATGACAGTTCATATAAATGAGCTAGTACAGTTATCTAACAAATCGGCCAAGCTTGGTGGTGGTATAAGTTGGAGAACCATTGTTGATCGGCTTGACAAATTATCTTCTGATGAAATTCAACTATTAACATTTGATTCCATTGAAGATGCCAGAGAATTTTACCTATGTCATAGCAAAATGGTCGGTTTTGGTATTAGAGAACGTGATGAAAAGAAAGATCAGAAAGGTATTGTGACATACAAACGGTGGGTATGCAACAGAGAGGGCTTTAGAAATAGCAAATGGTTAAATTTAGTAGACCGTAAGAAAGAGGCAAAACGTCTTACGAGAGTTGGTTGTCTGGCAACTATAATTGTGCAATGGAACAAGGATATTCAGAAGTTTACAATTAAACGGTTTAATATGGATCACAATCACCAATTGGCAAATCAAGAATTTGTACAATTTCTTTGATCACATAGGGGTGTCAACCCAGCAGACTTGGAGCATGCTATTTTGATGCATGGAGTTGGTATTCGAATTCCTCAAATAGTGGACCTTCAAGCTTACCAAGCTGGGGGCCACAACAAGATGGGATACACAGAAAAGGATCTACGAAACGTTGTTGACCAATTCCATAGGAATGCTCTTGAAGTTGGTGATGCCTCTCAGGTGTTGGCATATTTGGATGGTCGAGCAAATGGTGAGCCCAATTTCTTTTACAAGTATGCTGTTGACGTGGAGAAGCGATTGATACGACTGTTTTGGACAGATTCTCAATCTCGTTTGGATTACCAATATTTTGGTGATGTTCTTGTTTTTGACTCCACATACCGCACTAATGCTTATAGGAAGCCACTAGTAATTTTGGCCGGTGTAAATCATCACTATGTTACCACAATTTTTGGCTGTGCATTAATTGCTGATGAGACCGAGGACACATATAAGTGGGTATTAGAAACATTTTTGGAGGCCATGGAAAAAAACGCACCTATCTCAGTTGTCACTGATAGGGATGGTGCAATGAGAAATGCAATAAAGGCAGTCATTCCTTATACCCGTCACCGATTATATGCTTGGCATTTAAAAAGAAATGTTGTTACCAATACAAATAAGGGGTTCGTTCTTGATTTTGGTGTGGCTATGGACATGATTTGCAGCCATGAGGAGTTTGAGAAAAGGTGGCATTTGCTAGTTGAGAAACACAATTTGAGAGATAACCAATGGGTTGTGGATTTATACAACAAAAGGGAAAAATGGGTCGCTGCATTTTTGAGAGGACACTTTTTTGCTGGTATGAAATCAACCCAAAGATCAGAGCAATTGAATGCTACGGCGCACAGTACCTTCAATTCAAAATGCTACTTTATCCGTTTGCTCAACGATTTGAGCTATTTTTATCAAAAGTGGGACAGAATGAACACAAGGAAGAATGTATCATGAGTCAGTCATCTCCTGTTCTAATTACTCATTTGAGAGAATTGGAAGGAAATGCTGCAAGCATTTTCACGAGAAAGATTTTTTTAAAGGTTCGTGATGAAATTTCTGCTGAAGCCTCACTCCGCCTCGTTTCAGTTGTTGATCAAGATAAGGTAAAGTTATATACATTCACTGAGTACTTGCATCAAATTTGCTCTTGGCAAGTGGAATTGGATAAAGCTGAACGGACTATTATTTGTTCATGTAAGAAACTTGAGTCAGATGGAATTCCTTGTTCCCATGCGTTTGCAGTTATGAAAAATGAGGATATGGACGAGATTCCTAAATCATGCATTCTGTTTAGATGGACTCAGCAAGCAAAGCCAGGCGAAAAAAACATATATTCTATTCAACTTGAAGATTCAGCAATTCAAGCAGCTCGTTTTGGTGCTTTGTGTGCATTAAGTAATCAGATGTGTTTTTATGCAGTTAAGACAAAGCAAGGATATGATGAAGCTAGAGAGTGCATTATAAATTCAGCATCTCATTTCAAAAATCTTTGGGTGAATGATGCGCCTCTAGTGCATAAAGTTAAAAAAAAGGATAATATGATGGATGGGTCCATAAAGAGGAGTGATTTTGATGTTCGTGAACCAATTGTTGTTGCTACAAAGGGACAAAAGGCAAAACATTCCACTCACAAGCGAAAGCGACGACAATGCAAAAATTGCAAGTAATCATCTACTCATGTACACCTCGGAGTGATGTTCTGGTTGGAATAGTTAACTGAAAATACATAGCACAACTATAATTAAACTCTAACATCAGATATTATGGAAACATAGTAATAAGTGATATCTCTAAATTCCATCACCACTGCCACATATTTCAAAGAAAGATTAATAACATATTTTAGCAGATTGTATTACAAATTTCTAGAATAATAAGTAATTTTATAATTCATATCTTTACATTACCTTGGCATTGTCATCTCTATTGTTTGCGATGTATTCAACTTTAGTTTTTCGATGACGCTCTTTGTACATTGATTTCTTTGTAGCGGATAGTGAGTTCCACTTAACTCGTAGAACTTTAGCCTACATAAAAAACAATAATAATTATCAACATAGTTCCATATTAAACAATAGACGCTACGAGAAATAAAAAGTTCGATGATACTATTGAGGCACTTATACATAATTTTATGGAAGAAAATATTATTGAAACACTTATACTATTTAGGCACTTTTTTGGTTGTACACGCACATAAAAATGATGAGAAAAGTGAAAAAGTTAGGGCGATCTTGTATTCACATTCAACACAGGATTTTTCCACATATGTGAGTGATGGGTGTGTTCAGTAGTAAAAGAGGATTTCTCATGACTATTTCAAAACAAAAGAAACTGGCAGGGTGCGTAAAGTATAAAGGAGTAGACATAGAAGTTGGTTAATCATTTTAACATTGACTAGATAATAGACCAGGGTCGGTGCACTGAGTCACCGAGGCAACACAGGAGTAAACGCAAACAAAGATGCACAGCTGATATTATATATAGTACTTCATCTTGGAACATGGGATTTCCTTTTTTGTTTTTATGAATTGTATCATTTTCAAGTGTCCATATATCGTTTAAAATCCATGCTATTAACAAAACTTAACATAGATTGTGTCCATATCATTATTAACAAAACTTAAGCAAGGTAACTTAAATTTATCGTGGAAACTGCAGTTATTAAAGTCCATGGCGATATTTTTACCAACTTCCCCCGAAACCCAGAAATAAAATCTACTTAATCATGTAATACCATAACTATGGGTACTTGGCCACGAGAAGTGCTGCTGATTATATATTTATTATAAGTAGTGCTAAGTCTTTCTGCCTTTCTGTTTACATTTCATCCATAAATTAATATTATCAGATTACCATTGTCAAAACATTCCATACTACAATTGAATAGTCATGCAAGGAAAAGTAATCACAATAATATTATCAGCAAATTAAGGAAACATGCGGATACGACAACAATTATTAAACTCTTTATGGGGGGCGTTACCATATTATATTCTAAGCCAATCAATATTAACCTCCTATTGCAATTATGGGGTGCATTACCATGAATGACATCAATTATGCTACAATTCTAACCTCAGTGTTCCATTACAAAAAAAAAAAAATTCTATCTTTAAAGGAGTTTGTTTGCTTCACCTTGCTTCCAAAAGAAATAGAACGGAAATAACTTTTAGCAAATCTAGCAATAAATATTCAAAAAATATGGTGAATATAAAAAAATACCTATAATAGAACATGCCTATGAGAGGGAATAAAATATACAAAAGATCTTACAAGCATAAAATCTCACACCATAATTTACTTACATCATTTATTTGCCGCTCATCCATAATTCACAAATTCTTATCCCAAGCAAGTAGTAGTGGTGGTGGTGGAGGAGGAGACTTTCGTCTGATGTACTTTCAACATCCTAGAGGCAAGGGTCAAACAGCACATCGGATGAGGCAGCAGCTAGGATGACGGACCAAACAGAGACTGAAAGTGGTTAATTGGCTAGCTAGCTCCTATTCAATTTATTGTCTTCGTTATAGGGTGAGGGGAAAAAAATATAGATTGAACCTAATTTTTGTGCTTGATTAATAAACAGGGAGAGAGCGGCGGGGGATTGGAATTTTGGATTAGTTGGTGGGAACTAGTTCCGACTTTTTTTGTCCATTATCGTAACTGAGGAAACAATAATGGTGGGTGTCTCATAAATACCTTCAATGAATCTGGAAAAAAGTTACCAGCTTTAGGTACTATGAATTCTTTGGCATAAAGAAATTCAAGCATTACTAGTGCATCGACCTTTCCTATTCTAACTAGAACTAATGGCTAATAAAAGTCACCTTGTCTCTTATCTCTTGAATTCTTAACCGTTTCAAATTTTAATAAAGAATTCTATCACAACCACAACACTTTTGAATTCAAAACTACAAGAAAGCCTATCCTTTTTTTTCTAATTTTGGGTTAAAATTAGCAAAAGTTCTACTTATTTGCACCTTTCCTGTAAAAATTATTTTTTTGTTGTAATTTCCTATTTTAGTTATCCATTCGACACTAGAACGGCATAGATACGGATTAAGCAACTAGTTTGAGGAATAATATTTTTTATTATAAAATTAATTTGAATTGAATTAACAATTTGATATGTTCACAAAAAAGTGTAATTTTTTTGTCATTTTTCAAAAAATTTTAAGAAACCTATATTTTAGCAATTGTTGTCATTGACACTTAATTGAAGTTCATTAAGAATAATTGAAGTTCCCGTATCAATAGAACATTCAAATGTAAATATTCAACCTAAGTAACAAAATAAATGATAGCTAAACAAACGAAATATGAGTTCAATTGATCGTGTTCAAACTACATATTCTGTTAATGGTTAGTATATATGAAATTGTATTTTCCATTTGTAGAAAAATAATATGCATTTTATATCTACTAACGAATAAATTACCTATGTTTTGAACAAATCAAACCTAGACTTATGGTGTGATATGTATATAGTTGCTCACATTTATACTTATGCAATCATCCTTTCTTCCACTTGCTTTTTAATAGTGCAAATTTCTTTTGATTATATTTAGGGGTGGTAATTTCCGATACGACCTAAAAACACGATATGAACCTAACACGAAATTAATGGATTCGGATTGAGGTTTCGCGGGTCCGGATCAGAATCGAGTCGAATCCGACGAACCCGAAAAGACAACGGGTCGAATTCGGGTCAAACCGTGGGTGATCCGATACGACCCGATACCCTGTTTATGAATTAAAAATTATTTTATCTAACTAAACTAAGTTATTCTTTTTTTCCAAATGCATTAATCACTTAATCCTAAATGAATTTATTTAACTTATTTGAAGTTGAAATTATTATATTTGGACAAATAATGTATTATAGTATTTTTTACTTTTATACTGCTTTAATTTATTTTATATTTGGTTTGGAATAAAACACTTTTACGGTGTTTTTAATTTATTTTAGATTTGGTTTGGGATTATTTATTTAAATTTTTATTACTTGATTATGTAATTAGTCTTGTGCGAATTAGAAATTACAGTGGTGAATTAATAAATTAAAATTAAGTTTTGGGTCATTCGGATCGTCCCGTCAACCCGACAACCTGAAATTTTCATATTCGGGTCAGATATCCTGACCCGTTTCGGGTTGGCAGGTTAGGTTCGGGTATGCGAGTTTTCTATTATACCTGGGTCTCAACCCGACCCGCCAATCTGATTTGGACCCGATTGCCACCCCTAATTATATTGGTAAAAAAAATAACATATTTTACAAATTATTCCAATTTATTTAGGAAATGTTACTAATTTCATTAGAAATTATGAAATGTAATCATGGTTCATTAATTTTTTAATAAATATAAATACTACATACAAAAGGAAAAGATATTTGACTTTGTTTTACTTTGATTAGAAATACTTGTGGTAGTAATAACGAAATAGTGACAGGGGTGCAAATTTCAAATCAACAACCAACGTACACTTAATTACGATAATTTTTTTAGTTGATCAAACTAATATATGCCATAAAGTAGTAAGATTTGATCATTTATAAATTGGCAATTTTAGCAGTTTATATACCATTCACCTATAAAAAATTATGATTATTATAAAATGACATTTTATAATAATTTACATACTATTTGCCAATTAAAAGTAAGTTTGATAAAAAAAAAATGTGCATATAAATCCATATTGTAAATGATACAAAATATGTTTGAAACTCACGAAACTTAATATATGGGTAAATTTACTATAGTTTTCAAAGATTATGCTACATTAGTACAAATTTAACTTTTATACTTGTGACCTAGAAAATAAATTTATTAGAACATATAACATTTATAAATGATACATACATTTATTAAAATGCTTAAAACACATAACATTTATGAATGATACATACAATCATATATTATACATTTACGTTACCAACAATTACTAACTATAATATTAAGTTTCAATCATTAATAAAAAAATCTTAGCATTATTTTAAATAAACTTCCTAATACTTGTTTCATATAAGTTTCTTTAAGTAAAATAGTAAATTTATGCCACAAACTAGTAACTTTTGATGATTAACCAAATTTACTATTCTATCAACAAGATTTACTATTAATCTATAAAAACTTACTATTACTTGAACTAAACTTACTCTCCAAAAAGTAAGTTTCGAATACAGAGTACTAATTTATTTTTTTAAAAAAGTAACTTTCATTTTTATTTCAATTTACTTTTTAAGATATAAATAGGATAACACTTATATGACCATTTTTTATTTTTTTTTATTTACTTTTAGCAGCCATTTGATTATTTGATAGGCCTATCCACCTAAATAGGATAATACTTAAAAATAAGAAAGTAAGTTTTCTATCTAAAATAATAAGTTAACAGTAATAAATTAGTAACTTTTATACTTCAAAAGGTAAGTTGGAATAAATATTAAACTTACTTTTTAAATAAATAAATTACTACTTTATATCTCAAACTTACTTTTTAGCGAGTAAGTTTAATTCAGGTAATAGTAAGTTTTTATACATAAATAGTAATTCTTACTAATAACATGGTAAATTGATTAATAATCAAAACTTACTGATTTATGGGACACATGTACTATTTTATTTTAAAACATATTTCAAACTAGTATTAGGAAATTTATTTGAAATAACGATAAGATGTTTTATTAATGATTAATTCTTAGTACCTTAGTTAGTAAGTACGCATAATATACCTGTATAATACATGATTATAGGTATAATTTAAAAAATTTACTTATATATTTTAAATTACTATGAAAATTAGTTTGACTTTTCACATAATCTGGTAAAATATGTAATAAAATTTTGTCGTATTATAAGCTTTTAATCATTTTTAATTTTTGAAAAGTTTGAAAGTTTGAATAACAATAACAACAAATCTTCCTAGTTATATATAGAATATTACTTGTTTATATATCAAAATTTTTATAATTTAACACCTATGAATATAATAAGATGATAAAGTTTTAATAAATTTAAATCTGAGACACAAGAAATAATAAGCGTAAAAGCCTAAACAAAATGAAAAATAATATAATAATAAAAATGACAAAATTAGTATAACAATTAATATAAGAAAATCAGTATGATCTGGATTTTTTCCCTTGGGAGATTGTTCATAAGAATAGGATCCAATAATTATAAATGAAAATCACATGCATATATAATCTATTGTATAATTTATATTAAATTTAGTTCACCTATAAAATGGTCCTAAAATAATTAGTACACTATGATATATGTTATTTTAACAACAAAATTTTTTTTTACTAAAAGTCTAAAATATCCATGACATATGTATGAGGGATATTTTACCATATTTGTATCTCACATCTAATCATGAAAGTTAATTTGAGAAAAAATATTTTTGACACTAGAATTATTTTGAATTTAACCAACAAGTTGAGATTTTTTAAACAATAAAAGTGAAATATTTTGGGAACTTAGTTGTTTATTTTCCCATAATTAAAAATTTAAAATATGACAAATTATTCTTACATATTTTATAAGGTCATATGCAAAAAAAAAAAGTTTTCATAGCATATTTAAAATGCTTCAAACATATAACATTTATAAATGATACGTACAATTGTGTATCATATATTTACATTGCGAGTAATTACTAACTATAATACTAAGCTTCAATTATTAATAAAAAAATCTTAGCATTATTTCAAATAAACTTCCTAATACTTGTTTCATATAAGTTTCTTTAAGTAAAATAGTAAATTTATGCCACAAACTAGTAAGTTTTGATGATTAACCAAATTTACTATTCTATCAACAATATTTACTATTAATCTATAAAAACTTACTATTACTTGAACTAAACTTACTCTCCAAAAAGTAAGTTTCGGATATAGAGTAGTAAGTTACTTCAAAAAAAAAGTAAGTTCCATATTTATTCAAATTTACTTTTTGAGACATAAAAGTTACTAATTTATTGAGTTAACTTACTATTTTTAATGTAAAACTTACTAACCATATTTTTAGGTACTATTTTATTTAGATGACCAGTACAACAGGTAATCAAATGGTCGCTAAAAGTGTTTTTACCTGCTATATCAGGTAAAAACAGTTTCGTTACCATAACGATCGTTACTTCAGACTTTTCCTTGGTTTTAAAGTAAATTAACTAGACTTGTAACTTATTTAACTATATAGTATATGTTACGTGTCTAGTTATATTTGCAAATGACATAGATTACGATATACATGCCATATATTTATTTGATTTCATAAATTTTTTTCTTACACCATTCTAGGATATTTATAAATTCTCAATTTGTAGAAATTCAATTAGGCATTTAATTTAACCAATTATTTGTTATACATAATATTTGTAATAACAAATTAGATGTAATGATATAAGTTCGAAGTATACCCATAAATTTTTCCCGAGTTCTCACATCCTCACTATAGCTCATGTCATCAATGTGCTGGTTTTAGTGACAACGTTTTATTAAATTCAACGCTTTCATTTTTCTCATCAAAATTATTCAAATTGAAGTCAACATTGAAAAATCAATGTCAGTGAATATAAAACTCTATATAATGTGAAATGAGGTGTACACATTTAGAGCTTTCCTATCATAATTATATGCGAGTCCAAAAACCATTTATTTTCATGCGTTTGTGTAACACATAATATAAAACTATCTGTCATCTCTTATCTTTTGTTTCTCTCTTCTCTCTCTCTGTCTCTGTCTCTGTCTCTCTCTTAATCTACAATTTTTTTATTCTCTTTCCCTCAAATTTTTACTTTCTTTTTCTCTGATTGAGTTAAAATCATGAGTAGCCGTCAAAATGAGAAAGAAATTTATGACCCACGGACATGTCGTTCTATTCTAATTGAGTTGTTTGGAGATGATCTTAGGTAATTTATGATTTTTTGGGAGTCTTGATTTTATAATAATTTTCGTTTTGAATCGTTATATTTGTTAATTTTTGTTGAATCTATAATAGTTATTAATTTCTACATATTCGATGTGACGTTATATACATTTGGGTAGTTGGTATGCAACTTGATCTTAGTAACTTTATGGAAATATGACTCAATAAATATGTGATATATCTCAAGGTGATATAAGATGCATATGAATGCTATAAACATTATAAGTTTCTCTTTGGTGATATGGTGATTCAGCCCTATTTTTTTTATCTTTTTATATTTTAGATTTATTCCTTTTACCTTGTGTTTATTTGCCATCCAATATCGAAACTAATATAATCCGTTCAGGAAAGGAACAAGACTATAGAAGCTGTACCAAACGTTATATAAATCACATAGTTATTACATAATGCAAATTTAGTATAGTTGTATTATCAGAAGATATTATATAATTCCATCATTCCAAAAATTAAAAGGTAATATACTAATGATGTGTCATTTAATTAAATGCAAATATAATATGTTCAAACTCAACAAGTATAATATATGCGTTAATTAGATATTTAGTGTATGTATTATTATGTGACATTGTTTGAAGAGTCAGTATCTTGAAGTGACAGCAAATCACGAGCATCGAATTCTTAGTTGTGCTTTTCAGGTCACTTTAGTAGGTTTAATACTTTTCATTTCCCATGGAAGATAACCCATTCTATTTTTTTCCCAATAGTTGGATCGATGTTGTTGCGAGACAAAGGGTACTTGGTTTGAAAGTAATGAACTTTTTATGTGTTAGTAGATATTTATTGATTATTTTTCATATACAATGTGAATTACCTATGGTGTATTAGGCATTAAAATTTGGATATTCATAAATGAGGAATAATAAATAAAAATATGACCTCTTTTTTTCCCTTCTACCTAATCCAGAAAGTCAAATCTCTTAATTTTTTTTTGTAAAACTTGAATAAAAATATGATTGGATTATTTAAGAAGATTGCTATACTTATTGTACTACTCATTGACTCTTATAGGGTTAGAATTCAAAAACTTGGTCCCCTAATAACCAACCCATCACTTTGCATTTTCTCAATCTAAAGCTAAAAAATTAGTCAAGATGTGATACATTGGTCACAACCTTGCAACAACTTTTTTTGTTTTTGCAAAACTCAAAATCAATGTAATTTAAGTTGTAAGGCAAAATATGGAAGGAATCTATGACTAAACGGAAGATGAGAGAGAGAAAATTTATAGACAATCGGTTTGTATATGTATTCTGTAGTTTTTGAAAACTCGAATTAGGAGCGGTCGAACTCAGGGATCAATGAGTTCAATCGGCTAGTTCGAAATTAAAAAACTGGGAGTGCCTGATGATGTCATAGCGATGTTATAAATTAATTTTAATTATATATAAAATAGAACAATATTTATAATCACCTATTTTAATATACTAATAATGGTGTTTTCCATTTTTTTCTACACATATCATATAATTGAATCCTATAAAATATAATCATTTTGCAAAGAGAATAAATGATATATTGATACAAAGTACTTAAAAAGATTTTATAAATGGAAAATAATAAGTGAATTTTGCATTTCATTACCTTAGGTTTTCAAAGTTCAATACATATTAATAGGGCAAGAGAATTTTATAAGACCATAAATCTTGAAAAAAAGTCAAGAATCATTTGTAAATGTGCAAAAACTAAGGGTGTAGCTTGCAAATAGTATCATGGAAAAATTTTATTATGTATATATATAATTATGCAAAATTGAGAGGTCCAATTAAAATATAAGCTAATTTTTAGACTTTAAGACAATTCCTTGCTCTTTCTTCCTTTCCTATTGGAGTCCAACGGCACACTCCCTTCTTATCTCTTTCGTCTTCTCTTCTTTTTTTAATTTAAATTTTTGTTTTCTTTCTTCACAAATCAAGACCTTAATTATTTTCTTTTTCTTCTTCTTCTTTTCTTTCTCTTCTATCCCGTTCTATCATTTTTCTTCTTCTTCTTTTGTTTCTTTTGATTTTAGATCTTCTCATCTTTGTCTTCCAATTTGATTTTAGATCTCATCACCCCTTTTTTTTCTCATCATTTTCTATACTTATAGTTTGAGTTAGATCTGTTAAGAATTGAAATCAATTTTCATACATTGGGATGGTGATTATTGATTGTGCAATAGGAAAATAGAAAAACTCTAAGAATAAAGACGAAAATTAAATAAAAAACAAAAAATTGAAAAAACATGATTTTCTTGTGTTCTATCAAGTCATAGTCCAACCAGATTTTTGACTAAGTTTTTTCACTCCATGTTTTAGTATTAACTTGCACCAAAGGTCTAGTAGGTTCTTTGTTCAATCAATCAAATAGGTCGATTTGGTCCAATTTAGAAAAGATAGGTTTGGATTATTCTACTCCGAAAAAGTTAGAAGTTAAGACATCAAGTTTGAGCACATGCAAGATTTATTATGTGTTGGTTTAAAAATTCAAAATGTTACCACCTTTAGCCTAAACCATTTAATTTTGTGCTATATAGTTGATGTAATTTTGTTCCACAAGAGATGTAGTGTAAGAGTGTTATCTTTTTATGTAATCGGATATCTTATCCAATGTTTTGAATATTTTACTAGTGGTTTACAATTTAGATCTTTTACCATTTTCTGTATCTTTTCTTTTTCATCTTCATTTTTCAAGTTAAGTGTTTAGCTTCTTATAGCATTGGTTTCTATAGATTTAGTGTATTCTCACGTTGTTAAATTTTGTATGTGTCTGTGTAACATCATTAAAATCTACCCTCTAAAAAAAGTGAATTTTCTTTTGTTATATTTCCTAGCAAGTCAAGTTAAAGAATTTAGAAGGTTCCATGACTGAGGCATGATACATTTAATGGAATTTTTGATAAATTAAGGATGTATGATTATTTAAGAGGTCAAATATTTTTTATGTCTTTCAAAATATGGCTGATTTTTAAGTGGTCAAATTTGTCTCCATCCTTCTTCTTATCTTGTTCAAAGGTTTGGCTTTTGTTGATTTTGCTTGGATGTTACATTTAACAAAGGGAAAGGGCTTTCTCCTTTGGCATTGTTAATCCTTGAATTTAAGAAGTGTAATAATTTTGGTTGGACATTAATTTGATTTAGTTTCGTGTGAATATGGTATGAACAATAATTATAGGATCAGTTTTGACTTTGATTTGGAAGGCCTAATGCCAAAAGAATGCATATTCTATCCCTATATGTTCAATCCTAATAGTATTCTAGTGTGTGCGTGTGTACACACTAATATTACAATGTGTAGTCCAATAGTTTGTAGATGCCATACATTATTCAACTATGACCAAATGAAAGTATCATTGTTGTAGTTAACTCTTTCATCTTTGGGTTCAAAATCATACTTTGGAGACCATATTGCATCTGAAAATAATTGCATATCAAGATTGGCCCGCATTCAAATTTAGGTGTCATATTATGGCACCTTATGTAATATGAAACTGGATAAAATTAGGACCTCTAGGAAAATCATTTTAGATTTTTCTAATCAAAGCTAATTGAATGGTATTTTATATTGGTAACAAATGTTTTGTTTTGCACCCCAAAAGTTGGTATTTAGTAGATATTTTGGCAATTTTCTATGCCTTGTTTTCTAGTGATTTTAAGAAGTGATTTTGTTTCGAAAGATTAGATACTAATTCCTCAATTCAAATGACTTTTAAATTGTTGATAGTGTTTAGGAACAAACATTCAGGGATAGAAAGTCTGTAGAAAACTTTAACAAAATTAAAAGAAAAGAAAAGTTAGTAGGAAGGAATTGAAAAGAAAAGAAAAGAAAAGTCTATAGGTCTTTCATTTGAGACTAGATGTATTCCATTAATGGAAAATTTTCTCCCTCATAGAAATTTTCAAGGGCAAATCTTAAATAACTCTTTTTTAAGACAAGAAATAATTCATCTTCAAGGAGAACTTTGGGTGGTAAGTTTTTCTAGCGCGTTGTTGTAGTTCAGAAAACAGTACGTTGTTGCTGTTAATGCACCAATATGGCCTGACCATGATAAAACAAAACGTCAAAACACAGTATTATTGCAACAGATTTGTGACAAAACTTGTGAAAATGATTATGAACTAGCCTTGGTTTTAAATAGTAAAATAGGCTTAAATTTGAAACTTTAGACCAATTCCTAGTTGAATATTGCTTGATGCCAAATTTTACTTGATATCTAATTTTTACTTGGTCTCAAAAAATAGTAAAATAGGATTAAGATTTTTCCTTATTTTAGACACTGTTTGTTTTTTTTTTGGGGGAATAAGAGAGAAAAGAAATAGAAGGATAAGGATTTTAATGTTTGAATTAGATTTTGAGGAGGGAGAGGAAAAGATAGTTGGGGGTGGGGAAAGGGGAGAGAAAAGATCTAGATATCAACTTACTTTCTTTCCAAAAGTGGGTAGAATTGGAGGAAAAGAAAACAACTATTAATGAACATTTTGAAAATTTTTAAAATATTATTTCTTTTTTAGCTTATATCATTACTACAATTTATCTTAATACAATTTCTACACCACTTTATCACCTAAGTCTTACTTTTTTTGATAGTATAAAAAATTAATTGTTTTGTTAATATTTTGTATTATGTAAAAATTCGTCTTTTTATGTTTTGGAGTTGTAATATCTTCCCCTAGAAAAAGTAAAATAAAAAAATATTTGATTTATTTTGAAATACTATTATCTTATACACTTTACAAGAATTAAATTAATAGAAAAGTAAGGTACTAGAATATGTTTACAAATTAGAATATATTAAATTATGGGCAAAATCATAACTAACATGTAATGTTTTCCTGTCCTTAGTTTCCCTTCCCTAATCCAAATAATATTTATAGTGTTTCCTTCTTTTTTTTTTCTATATTTAACTCAAATAAGATGGATTGAATTCTCTTTCCTCTACTCTTATTTCCTTTCATTCACACTAGTGTCCTTTCCTTTTCATTTCTTTCCTTTCCTTCAATCCAAATAATTTATTGAATTAGATCATTGGTAGATATTACATGCAAGCATATCTTTAGTGATAGCCACAAGTTTCATGTACTTCTAAGTTATGATCCTAAGCACCTCGCAAAACATGGAGCACAATTAAAATTCTTTCGTAGTTTTGATTGTAAACATAAATTTTCTTTGTAGTTGAATCTAGTTTTTGTCCATCCTCATGTTTTCAATAGGGATACAAATTATTTCTTGCAACCATTTTCCTTGGTCGCCATAACAGAATTGCTAAGAAGTTTTAACTTAAATGAAGATAAATATTATTAACATGAGTACTTAAGAATATGGTTTGATCAGTCATAAGGAACCTAGGAACTACAAAAGGGCAAATGTGTAGAAAAGCAAAGGAGATTGATTTTAATCTACCATATACCAAGAAATTTCAATATAGATCTTGTTAATTGAAAGAGGAAGCTATTCAAAGTTAGAAAAAATCCTGACAAGAAGTTCTCTTGAAACTCTAGCAAAACTTCTATCTTGAAATTTTAGCTACCCTACGTTAATTGAAAAAAGAAAGTCAATTATTATGATAAAAAATTACAATGTTGCTAATTCCTCATATACTCCTTTTTGTTGTCCATCGTTGAAAGTATAACATGCAATAAATGATTTAAGCTCTATCTCTTCTTGTAGATAAAAACATTAAGCAAGGAATAATGAATTGACATATCATTAGTGTATATTTGACATTTTCTTTGTTAGTGACATTAAAAAGCACAAAAAATTAAAAAGAGGGAAAATTGGAACTAATTTAATCTTAACTAAACCTAATTGACACTCAATGAAACTAATTTATCCTTTTAAAAAAGAAAAAAAGGGATCATTATGTAATTTGAAAAAAGAAAAGGACAGGCGGAAATTACAAATCCGAAAGTATATGGGGGAGTTGGCCGGCTTGACCAAAAGTTTTGGGCTAAAGTAGAAATTTCAGAATTTCTGTCTTCCTCTTCTTCACTCGTTTAAGCCCAAATCCCCTAGCAGTAACAAACTTCCACCGCCATCGCCACTGTTTTTTTGAATTCCAGGCGGCGGCCGGCGGCGGCTAATCAGGAGGAAAACAAGCCCCGTATCTCACTAATTTCTTAGGATTCTTTTCCTCATTAACTTCCTTTGCTGCTGCCAAACGCTAGAAAGCCAAATTCGAAGGAAATTGTTTCCTATTCCTAACTGGATTCCATGAACCAGACACAGACGTACTGATTTCTTCTCTGTTTTCTTCAGTGACGAATTCATGGCTGAACCTGAACCTGAACCTGATCAAAGTTTGGGTGAGCACGAAGTTGACGGGCAAGAAGAGAATTCGCAGCCTGAGCAAGCACAGGAACCTGAAGATGATTCTGTTGCTGCTGGCGGTGGTGAAAGGTGGCCAGGGTGGCCTGGAGAAAGTGTCTTCCGCATATTGGTCCCGGCACAGAAGGTTGGAAGCATAATTGGGCGAAAAGGGGAGTTCATTAAGAAAATGTGCGAGGAGACGAAAGCTCGCATCAAAATTCTCGATGGTCCTCCTGGAACAACAGAAAGAGCTGTGTGTATACTTTGCTCTGCTTGGCTTATTGTTGTTAAGCTTATTGTTAAGCTTACTGCTTTCTCTGTTTTGTTGCCCTGTGATGCGCATCGCGTAAAACCTAATTGATTTCTTTTGGATTATAAACCCATTTTTTTCCATTATCGAGAATGATTTCAAGGTTATAATAGATTTCGATATATGCTCTCTGGCGATTATAGTAAAACTAGTTTTCTAAAATCTGCCCGTTTAAGTAGAATGAGATTTAGGCATCTATTTTGAAGTAGGAATCGTTAGACATGAGTATTACCAGCTTTTCTTCAACATGCTTCCTTTTAGCAGGAATAGAAGTAAACTTAATGGCATTTTGGGAAGAAGAGTAAATACTGTATCCTTTTGGTTCTTCTAATATGGTGTAAATTTGCGCCTTGGAATGGATAATCATAGCTAAGGAGAAAAATTGGAACCTTGTGCGGTACATAAATGTTACACATCTTGAACATGTACCTGGGTTGAAATTTGGTTTTAGGATTATACTATTCTTGTTTAATTGGCATGATGAAACTTTTATTATTTTGGTAATGTTATATTTGTATCATAGTTCGCATTCTGACATCTATTGTACTGTTTTATCCTTCCAGCACATGTCTCCAACTCCTAAATCATTGCTTTTGATGTTTGCATCATCAGGTTTTGTTGACCATCTTTCTTTTTCTGATTTTTTGATGATAAATTTGATGTATACTCTTCAAGATGCTTTTAAGAAATTAGTATTCTACTCTTAAGAGTGGTTTCAGAATATTCCTGGGATTTCCAGTATCTTCCTCTTGGTTGTTAAGTATTCTATGTTGCAACAATTTTCTATCATTCTGCTATCCTGATATATATATATTATTATTTGGAAAGGTGATGATATCTGCCAAGGAAGAGCCTGATTCTTCTCTACCGCCAGCTATTGAAGGCCTTCTAAGAGTCCATAAACGAGTTGTGGATGGACTGGACAGTGATTCATCTCATGCAGCTCCTGTAGGAGGCAAGGTTTCAACAAGGCTGCTTGTTCCAGCTGCACAGGCAGGGAATTTAATTGGAAAACAAGGCGCGACAGTCAAATCCATTCAAGAAGCATCTAATTGTATCGTTAGAGTTCTTGGAGCAGGTTTTATTCTCTACTTATAACCCTTTAATTTTTGGTTGTGAATAGAGCCTCAATTTTTGTGTGTGTTAAGGTAAAGCTCTGCACACCTTTGTTTCAATCTGTGCATGATAGTAAGTTTTGAACTCCCTGAAAGCTGCATGATAATCAGGTGATATTTGCTCATTGAATTTAGTAACATATTATACGTCTTTGGGCAACATATTAGCAGCTGACTGTTGCAACTGTAATCAATGAGATCTCCTAATTTACATCTCCCTTCAATGTTACAGTGATGGATCTGAAATAGAGAAACAAAAACTAGGAATTTGCCCTGTATTTTGTAGAGAAAAGAGCTACTTGTCGTTCTAAATTGTTGCCTCTCACTTCTTCAAGTTTGAAAATTTAACTTTGATGTTACCACATGTGGCAAGTGCTCAAACAGCTTAACGAGCAATAGGTCCTTGGTCTTCTTGGATGTGCTTTTTCTTCTTTTTCTTTTATTTGAGAAATGGATATGGAAATGGAAAACATGGATGGATTTGTAGGGATAAATTCAGTCAAGAAATGCAATATTGACTATTGTCCAGGAATGCAGTGTTATAAATCAAGAATCCAGGTTAACAGTTTAGTGATAGGAGTAAACCATACTTGACTGAATATGCTGGGTAATTAGAACCATACTATGCAATATCCTGCAATCAGTCTCAGAAATCCATTAACTTTTGGTGTATATTAGCTTCTTTTTTATCTGAATTATGATGTAAAAAAGGAAGCAGTATGTGAAAAGTTTCAACTCCAGACTGATTCAGAGTTCATAATGAATTGCTGAAACTCAGAAAAGATCATTAGAACGATTACTTACCCTGTGAGCTGGCAGCATGAATGTCATAGGGAACCTTCAATCACCTTACTTCTCCTTACCCCTCTCAACCCTTCCCAATTGCACTCTTTCTCCATGATTTCTAGGCCCATAATCCTAGTAGAATCCCATCAAATCCCCGAATTCCCTATCAGCAACATAAGTAGCACCTATCTGTATATCAATTCTTCTGATTCTCCTGGTATCCAAAAGCAGTACTTTCTCTCTAGCATTACCCTTACGAGGCAAAAACTAGAATCAATGCCTCTGCAGCACCAGGATAAATTTACAATTTTCTGACACATTCTCCATGTCACTCTCCTGTAATTTGCTTAATAGGATAATTGGGCATTTGACATCCTGGTAAATTATTGGTAGCAGTATCTCGTGATTCAATGGGCTCGATTCTGCTTTTAAATGTTTCAAATTATTTGTAGATTTCATAATAATAAATTGCTGTGACAAATTATTGCAGAGGAGCTGCCCATATTTGCTTTTCCCGATGATAGGATCGTGGAAGTTGCAGGAGAACCTACAGCTGTACACAAGGCCATTGAATTAATTGCTTCCCATTTGAGGAAATTTTTAGTTGATCGCAGCATAATTCCGATAATTGAAGTGCATGTAAGTCTGTTTCCCATCGCACTTAGCTTGAGGTAATAGTTTATTTCAACTGATGGTTCAGTCCTGATCTATTTTGCCCTTTAGATGCAAAAGCCAATTCAGCAAATGGAATATGCGCCTCCAATCCCCTCCTGGGGTCCACCGCCTCATCCATTTCCTCCAGGTGTCTCTGGAGGTCCTGGATATGGGATTAACTCCCAATTTGCACCGGCAGCTCCTCGTCAACACGACAATTTTTATTCTCCAGTTGAGATGCTGCCTCATCTGGAAAAACAGCCTCATCAGGGCATATCAGCTTATGGCAGAGAAGCTCCAGCGGCAGTGCATTCATCATCGAACAACCAGCCAGTGCAATCAATAATCACTCAGGTTTTATTCTTCTTTCAAGAATGTGGCTTTGTTTCACTTGATATGGTAGTGATTTATAGTTCAAAAAAGAAAAAATGGTAAAATGAACAAGGTTAAGGATTGCATTGTTATAATTAAAGCTAACTGCAAATTTTAGGTTATGTAACAATGAAAAATTCTAGGTTATGTAACAATGAAAAATTTTGTATTAGTAGATGATCCGATAAATTATGCTTGCATGAAAGCTTACTCCCTATACTTCCTCCATGGACAGCAAATACAGCATTAACAATACATAATGAATTTTGGATCATTTTAGGCCAATCTCTTGATCACCTGAAATTCCTTTTACCACAGAGACATGGAAAGAGAGTTTTGTGTTGGAAATTCGTGATTGCATGAGAAGGATCTAGTTGACTTCCTTTGAGAGTAAAATTGCTTTTTAATAAGGTCGTTACTAGCTTTCCACTAATAATACTTTGATATAAAAATCCTGATATGTGTTGCTCTATTTAATTTGGGGTTTTGACAGCAATCTACTGACTGCACTTCTTTATTGCATAGTGGGAAACAGGTTAAGCGTGTCCCTGAGCTACTTTGGGTAATTTGCTAGGATTTCCTCAGCGATCTCTTAAAAGATATTCAAGCTTTCTACCTACAGCCAGCCACAGACACCCTCTAAAACTCACCACTGGACACCTAAGGTCTGCCTAGCACTTCATATAGAGTACTTCCAGGGATAAAAGTGGCCACTAAATGAAACCAGTTCTAAAGAGTCTGAAAGGACTGACTAACATCAGTAGGAGGTGTCTCTAGGTTCATCAGATATCGTAGTTGCAAATTTTGTTGTTGAACTTCTTTTTAACTACTCAAAAGAATCAGGTTTGGAAAGTTCTGTCTAAAATTGCTCAAATACCCCTAATCACTCTGCAGATCTAAATTACTTCACAAGTTAATTAAATTCACAACTCTAAAGAATGGTCCATTACATGTAAGAAATTCACTAGTTTAGTGTGTTCATCTGTCTAAGTGCCCAGCTGCATTCCACCATCTCTATAACACTTCTTTAGACCTTAAGCTTTTCCTTCTTCTGATTCACTCACATTCAAAAAAACACACTAAATTGTGCAAATAAAATTTGAAAACTCTCAAGAGTGGGCGGGGGCGGTGGATGACTATCAGACAGGGATCAGGACACCACCCAAACAGCGAAAGCGTACCAAGGGGATTGGGATGAGAGAGAAATCAGAATAGATCTTTTAATCAATCTTTGACTCTTTTGAATTTAAAAAAAAAAAAAAACTATTGCAACATAAAGTTTAATAGTAATACAATATTATTGCCTCTCACTCCGTGAAACGGTGATAAAAGTGAGAATTTTAGAGATTCAATTACATCAAGTCTCAACTGCGATTTCTTTCGTGGATTGAAAGAAGAATGGTAGAGGACCAAGGAACCTTTTATTCATTCATTTTATTGTTCTAACTTTTAGAAGGGACAGATTGGTAAAGATGGAAGGGCCTGGGTTGTTGTAACCAGGCTTTGAGCTGGGCGCCCGTCTCGCATGTCTAGTTACATGCCCTAAACTGCCTGAAGGAACTTTTGCCTCTCACTTGGGTGTTTCTTTGCCTCTCACTTGGGTATTTCTTTACTCGAGATTTAAAGGAACTTTCATGCATTGACATTGGAGATCCTAAACTCCCTCATCTTCAAAGGGGCTTCTTCTCCTTCATTTTCCTCTTGATATTTCTTGGGTTTTGACTGTTGTTGGAGAATGAGGGGATTTTAGTAATTAGGGTAGATTAGGGATTTGTGAGGTTGCAAGGAGGAGGAGGAAAGAAAAGCAGAAGAACAAGGAAGAAAGGCAAGAAGAATGAAAACAATGCCTGATTAAATGCATATCACACAATGTTCAATTACTTTTGTACATGAAATAGTCCATCTGTTACAGATGCACAGTAATTTTCTTACACTTGTCAAGTAGTTTAGATCTTTTGACTAATTAAGCTCGTCTAGGTAATTTTAGAAGGCAGATAATAATTTATTAATTTGCTGGACAGTACTCTTTTATCCGCTGCCAAATTTCTAATAAGTTATACTGTATTTACAAATATCAATTTTGCCTATTCCCTTTTGGCAGATTTTCCAAATCATATTTTGTAATGGCTCATCACTTCTACATTTGACTTCAGGAAAATTTCATATTAAGTATCTGATTTCTATTGAATATTTAATGGATTGTCTGCCTGAGTGATATGCTTGCTCTTTGAGTTTTATTCTCATCTGACTGATTTAATTCTGGCCTAAGCATATAACTAATGTTAGTGCATCTCTGAGTCTTACAACTGTCTCTTTGGCTTCATTTGATTTAAGTATTTGATGAATCTGCAGTGAATATGCTTTTTTGAGCTGTGCAAAAATCAGATCAGATCAATACAGTAGATTCGCTGTTAGCTTGTCCCCCGAGTTACTAGCACCTTAATTGTGTTCTGAAGTCGTTACTTTTGCAGGTCACACAACAAATGCAAGTTCCTCTATCTTATGCTGATGCTGTAATTGGGACTTCTGGTGCCAATATAAGTTACATTCGGCGGCTTAGTGGTGCCACTGTTACCATACAGGAAACCAGGGGAGTACCAGGAGAAATGACAGTTGAGATTAATGGAAGTGCATCTCAAGTTCAAACAGCTCAACAGTTGATTCAGGCAATGTTTCTTACTGTAGATTTCAAATTGATCCTATGCATAGCTGTTAAGTCGGGCTTAAAGTATAACAGCTGCAAATATATGTGATCTCATCCTTTAAAATTCAGTTTTTTCTATGTTAAATTATCAGTTTTTTTTTTTTTTTTTTTTACAACTTAGGAGCTTCTACAATGTTATCAATTTATGACCAATATATTGGATGTAGCTCTCCTAAAATTATCGAAACTAAAGAAAATCTGGGGGACTTAATTCTTAAGATGTCTTTTGTATTAGCTTACAACACAAGAACTCTGGATTTATGGGAAAGAAGGGTGATTTATAGTTCAATGGCAGCTAGAAAATACAATAGTCACTCAGTAAAAGTGTCTATCTTTTACTCAGTATGTATTTTCATTTATCTATTATCATCTTCTGATGATAATTATTAGCCATTAAGTTTTTGGAATTTCTGCAATTCTAGCCTCTATTAGTTACTATTCGTATGAACAGTTTCTGACAACCATCCTTCTTATTGTAGTTTACACTTTCCATTCTGCAGCCCCTAGTGGCCCATATCGGATCCTGGGATGGGACTCTCCTGTAATCTCAAACCAACTTCTTTCTTCTTGTTCTCCATCTTCCCTTTATCTTATTTGACTTTTTAAGGAAGTAAAAGAGTGAATAGAAAAGAAATACTAACTGGGCATTTTCCATCAACTAATAACTTCTCGTCTACCTGACAGTTATGGTGGTTTGCATGTCAATATTCAATACAAGCTGCAATAACTAGGGGTTGGAGTTACCCTATATAAAATGGTGTCCTAGTTTTGCTATTCATTCTTTTGCATCAAAATGTGGTCATATTTTTATCCAAATTGTTGCTTGCTTCTGTGTTGCAGAATTTCATGGCAGATGCTGCAGCAGCACAGACACAGACAGCTACACACGCTGACCAAGGCTACAATGTTTATGCAGCCCCGAATACTCCCTATGCGCCTGCCCCTCCAAATCCTGGTCTTGGGGGACAGAGTGGGGGCTATGGCTCAGTCTATGGCACCAACTATGGTTACTGAACCGTATTCATATGAAAACATTAAACTATGTCATTTTGGTCAACTTCTACTTGCTTAAAAAGATTATTTTTGGTACCTTAGCTTATGCTGTGGGATTCTTTCTTTATTTCTTTACAGTGGTCAGTAAAATGGTTAACAAACACATTTCTTGCGTGTTTTAGGATTATGTCACCATTGAATTAAGTAATTGTGATTATAGCTTCCTTGCTACTCATTTGGAGGGAATAAGGTCTTTGCCATTTGGTTCATACGCAACTTGCTAATTAAAACTAAATATTCGTGTTTTATATTCATGATGAATTCTTGTCGAATTGCATTTTTTAGGTTACGATTTCTTTGATTCAACATGACTGGAACTGAAGAAACTTGATTTTTACCAAGCACAGAAGGATTCATTATTTATCTTTCTAGATTTTCCTTGTTCACAAGGAAACAATCCAAGCTTTGCGGAAGAAATTCCAAGGAACGCAATAATCTTTCTGCTGCTTGTGCAAATGCTGTGGCTTTATGATTAGAGTTGTGAACCTTCAAAAAATTCCACATTGGTGATAAATAAATACCGTAAACAAATTGATGGTAATTCACATTAAGGTAAAAAAGTATGATTCATGTTGATACTGTAAACTGCAAATCACAGATCATTTTGAGTTTGAATTGGAGATTGGGATGTTGGATATATTTGAAACGTCATTCTGACTTTTGCCTTCTCTGTTTGGCTGTGTACTCAAGGTTACCGGTAAAAGACGGGGGAGGAAATCCACCAGCACAAGCCCAAGAAATACCACTAGAATCACATAAGCACTTAAACAAGGGTTGGAAATGGGCCAGGAACGACGGCCATGATTTGGCCAAAAAATTTTGTGCGGCTCAAATCACATCTTGTAACTCGATTTTTACGCTGTGTGTGGGATCCACAAAAATTTGTTTTAAAGTTACGTCGTGTGCAAAAAAAGTTACACCGTGTGCAATCAAAGTTACGCACAGTGAAAAATGCACATAACCGGCAGAAACAGTTGCACCTGCAACCGTTTATACCTCTTGTCCACAAGGGTTCGTTACGCTACAAGACAATACTTTTGTACCAAAAACCGAAGATTGGCGTTTTCCAAGCCGAAATAGTGCTATGCTGAATTGACATTTTTTTGTTGGACGAAAACTAAGAAGAATGGTTCTTCCTATAATTTTCACATATAGGTGAGACAAATCCAATGAAAACGAGAAAAAGGGAACTTTCTTCCAAGAATGGAAATGATCAATAGCGAAACAAGTTCAATATGCAATACAACGGGGAGGAGTTTATGAGAAAAGTTTCATCTATTTTGCTTAACCTATTTTCTGGAGCATGACTAAGGTGGCAAGGTTGATGACCGCAAATTTCTCGTCTCCAGTTCAATCTGGATGTAGCTTGATAAATAATAGCAAGAAGAAACTCTCTTCCTGCTGTCTTTTCTGAATTCAAAAACATAAAGCATTTTTATATAACTAGAAAACATATTATCAGCACTTTTTCACGTGGCAAGAAAGCAGAAAAGCAGCTCAAATAAGAAAGAATATTTAATCAGCCCCCTTAAATATCAGTTAGGAAAGATCCACATGTAGTCTTCAAAAGATCTAGTGGCCTTTACCTGTTTTTGCCTTCAGTTAACATCTTTGACATTGTAGGCTTCATCTTTTGGAAAACAAGAAGAAATGGTAATGTGCAACAAGGCAATTAGGAAATAAACGCTCGGGATAAATTACTCGCGCTTAATGGTTAAAACAGACTTCTGTAGATGACCTAATCATTTTATTAAAGGGGAGTCTAAACATGATTGCCAGTAGCAAGAATTACATTATGAACTTGCAAAAGATAAATAATAGAACTCCACAAATAGCAGCAAGATCTAATAAACTATCTTCACTCTGCACAAGAAACATTTACTAAATTCTAAGGCAGCGAACACCTTCCACAATGAGACTCAAATAGGTGCTGCGCATGTTGTCCTGAAGTGGCCAGTCTGATTGCAACGGCTACAATGCACAACTCGCTTTACACGTCCTCGGTCTTCTGCTCGGACTCGCTTCTTTCTTGGTCGACCAGGTGGCCTAAGAGACTTAGGAGGATTGATAATAGTCTCGCCAACATTACTATCATTTGCGTTTCCTTCAGATAACTCCTTCCATAATGTTTTATCTGGTATTGGATGTATCGTCTGCGAGTATGTCTTTCGGTAAGTTGCAACAGTGAAACAGCTCTCAGTAAACCGATGGACATTTTGCCTGCAAGAGAGTAGTGCTGCTACAGCATGTGCACAGGGCAAACCATATAGCTGCCAGCCCCGACAAAGACAACAGCGATTTCGTATATCAACAATATTTGTCCCCTCATGAGATATTACTTCAAATTCAGCTTCATTTGCACGAAGAACCTGGTATGTGCGAGCACGTTCTAGGGCCTCTGCTACACGCCTCTCCGCTGTAGGGACAAGGATTGTTGTCCACTGCATACTAGTCTCTCGGCGCTCATTAAACCAAGTCATGAGCTGCCTTCTTATACACTCCATCATCTGAATTATTGGAAGACCCGACGCTTCCAGTATCCAAGTATTCAGTTGTTCCACAATGTTAGCTGTCAAATGGCCAAACCTTGTTCCCTCAAAGTAAGCTGTAGCCCATAAACGAGGAGGAACTCGCCGAATCCAATATGCAGCGTCTTGTGAAATCTCTTCAATCTCAAGAATTTTAGCTTCAAATTCAATTACTGTAAGAGCATGAGCAGCTTCCCATAATAGGTTTACAAGCATTGTATTGTTGAATTCCTTACGGAAACTTTCGCTCAGATGACGCATGCAAAACCCGTGGAAAGCTGTCGGAAAGTTTGCTTCCACACCATCTACGATGCCCTTCTGCCTGTCTGATAAAATTGTGAGCCTAGGCATGTTCTCTGTGTTGATCTCCAGCAAGTTATGAAGTTCAGAAAGAAACCACATCCAGTTATCATCATTCTCCTCATCGACGACACCAAATGCCAAAGGAAACAGGCCACCATCTCCATCGAAACCAGTAGCTAGCAGTAAAGTACCAAGATACTTGCTTTTTAAGAAAGTCCTATCAAGACCTAGGAGGGGCCGACAAGCATTTAGAAAGCCATAGATTGATGCTTGAAATGATATAAAAAGCCTCTGGAAGCAATTATCACTTGGACTTCCATAAACGGAAGCAATACTTCCGGGGTTAGTCCGCTTGACCTGTTCACAATATTGAGGAAGCAAGCGGTAACCTTCTTCAAAGGAGCCACGCATAGCAGCCATGATTCGCTCCTTTCCACGCCAAGCTTGCTTGTAGGATAAGGTGATGCCATGCGCTCGGTGAATTTCTTCCAAGATCTCCTTTGGCTTGCAGTTAGGGTTTTCCCGAAGCCGCTGCTCCACAGAGTTAGCCACCCACTGAACTGAAGCTTGCTGATGACCAAGATGAGAGATTCCTCCACATGTATGATTGTCATGGATGGTCCTTATAGTAAAAGTAGGTACACCAGGAAGCTTTGCAGCATGTATCCGCCAGGGGCATCCCTCAGCAGCACATTTAGCAGTAAAACGAGTTTTGTCTGATTTAATGGTTTGCATTTCAAAGTGAAGAGCAATAGCCGTGTCCCGCAGAGCTCTTCGACAGCTTTTAACATCAGCAAACTCCTGTCCCACATGCAGCTCGAAATTGGGACTTATAGCAAGTGTACGTGCCTGGAGCACAGGGGTGGATGTAAGCAAAAGTTGGCCTTCAGCATCCATGTCATCTGCAGGCACAATACCCATTTCCTCATTTTGAACAATGGCTAATTCCATATTCTCATCAAGCTCTTGATTTCCTGAAACAGCCAACTCATTGTGCTCGGATACATCCAACTCTTCAGTTTCTCCAGGAAGAGAAAGTTCTTGTCCTTCATTTTCAGGCTTCTGCTCCACTGATAGCCCGTTTTCTTGCTCGTATTCATCTCCATCATCCTCCTGATCATCATCATCATGACTCTGACTCAAAACCATTTCTTCACTATCTCGAGTCAAAACCACATCATGCTCATGGTTCTGAGCCATAGTAACATTGTGATTATGTCCTAGAACAACCTTTGGGTTCTGGCTGAGGCCTACATTATGATTTTTGCTGATCATCAATTCATGGCTCGCCATTTTCCTTCAGTTACTTCAGTCACAACTCACCAGAAGTCAAGAACTTAATAACCTTCAATTACAAATGCAAATCTATCACTTAACAATTATCACGATTTGTAAAACAAAAACACAGCTAATACATGGATAACATACACATAACAAATACTGGCAGCTAAAGTAATTTTCTGCTTCTATTTCCAAACTTAATAGCAAACACTAAACTACCACTCAGACTCAATCAATCAATCCTACCATCCAACAATAAAAGCAAGACAAGCGCCAATATTTTTTCCAAGAAAGAAGCAGCACAGTAACCAGGACCGAAATCTGCCGCAGGCCAAAAGGAAATGGAAAATGAAAAGAAAAAAAAAAAAAAACTCACCTCACTTGCTGTTGTCACTGTTGACGCAGACAACTGGAAGCAACAGGATATTCAATTTCCATCGCCAACCAAACAAATATTTTCATTTACAGCTGCAATATCACCAAAAGCGGAACAAAAAAATCATGAATCAATGAAATTACATATAACTAAAGAATTATGCAATCTTAGGAAGAAAAATACCTAAAAAGCAGCTCAAAAACAGAAAGCCCTTGGTTTTTCACATAAAAATCCAATCTTTGAAACTGCCGAACCAAAACAGAGAATATAAATCATCTGGGCCTAATTTAAATCGAAAACCCAGACAAAAAAGCCAAGAAAAGATCCGGGTTTTGATGGTTGATCCTTCTGCACTGTTCTTCAACCTTCACAGAAGAAAAGAAACCCAAAAAGCTAATTAGGGTTTGTCTTTGCGACAAGAGAAACTGGATTTTGAAGGAGCAGTTAATAACAGAATACAGAAGAATTTGAAAATGGCGGGTAAGTTGGTTGAGGGAGAGAGAAAGAGAGAGGAGAAAACCGGAAAAAGAGAGTAAGGGCAAGGATGGATTGGAGTCTGGAGAGATGGCCGCAGCCAAAAGTTGAGGGGTAGAAGAGGGGTTGGGAGGGTTGAGATGGGAATTACAGGCAGAGACTATCTCCACAAAGATGGGTATTTAAGTCAAAATATTGGGCCATACTTTTCCACCCATTTTTCGTACTTACCATAATACCCCTTTTTGTTTATTCTTTTCAACTTTCTTACCATCTAGGCTGCTAAGTGGATCTATTCTATACTCTATACCTGCACAAATTCGTGGGACAAGAATGGCACAAACCTCCCATATGGTTCATGACAATTGGCTGAAGATCCCTTCTTAGTATGGATAATTACCCATTTTGACTTAGACAGAATGATTTTCATTGTGATTTTGATGCATTGATGGATTTAGAGCGTTGGAATAATTTTTACTTTTGTTTCACTTTGTGGCTAATTTTTCACCGTCTTTTCTTCTAATCTTGTTGATGGCATAGGGATGATTTCTTTTCTTTTTTTTTTTCATTTTTTTAACAGTCTAAACCTTTAATGTAAGTAGAGGTGGCAAATCAACCCACTTAATTAAATTTACCCATACCCGCCCATGAATAGATGGGTATGGGTATCTTAAATTTTTGTATATGGGTATAAATGGGTTACCCAATAATACCCATTTAATAAATGGGTATTATTGGGTAACCCATCAAACCCAATTAACCCATTTAGAATTCTCTTCCCCCCAAGTCTCTTCTTTTCCCCCACCCATTTTTTTTTTTCAAATTTTTCATTTTGTCATGATGTTAACTACTTTTGTTTCATTATTATTATTATTATTATTATTTGTTGGTTTTATCTTATTATTTTATTTTCTCTTAGTTTGTTAACTTGCTCATTTTTCAGCATTACTAATTTATGATAAATTTTAGCCTATTTTCTTATCTTTCTAAAATGAAATTTTAAATTTATATATGAAAAAAATGTTAGGGGTTCAAAATTTTTGGATTAAGTTTTTATATTAATTTTTATAGTACTTAGTTCGAATTTTTATATTCTTATTATTCAATTATTAAATAATAGGTAATTTTGTGACATAGAGTATAAATGAAAAAAAATTGATAATTAAGTTTATTGAACATTATAAATAAATATTTAAAACTAATGATGGGTACAAAGAGTGGTATAAATTGATAACTTAGTTTGCAAAAATGAATTTAAATGAGTTTACAAAAAGTTAAAATAAATGGGTTATAAATGGGTAATTGGGTTACCCAGTTCATTTTTCGACTTACCCATTTATACCCATCTAATTAAATGGGTATAAATGAGTTGACTCACTTATACCCATTACCCATTTTACTCAACCCAAACCCACCCAAATTACCCATTTTGACACCTCTAAATGTAAGTAACCTATAGGCAAAAAAAGAAAAAAAAAATATCATCAAATTCCTATCATATTGATGGCAATCTGCAGGCATAGAGATACAAGGTTATGATGCAAGGAAGAACGACACTTAATGCTAAAACGCTTGACTTTATCAATCTAAAGAAATTCCTATGATCAAAATTTGTGTCATTGTCATTTCATGAAGAGTTCGGAACTATCAAGTTGTTACATATTCTGTTCAAATATCATAATACTTATAGTTGACTGTTGGACAATTATATGGAATTTGTACTGCTGTTATTGTGATATTTGAGTTATATTATATTTCCACATTAGTGTAATTTACAACTCCAATTTATACGAGCCTAAATATAGCTTCTGCACTCAAGATGCAGGTATATAGCCCGCGAGATGTGAGAAAAAACCTATTGAAAAGCAAAATACATATGATGAATTTTCTTAAAATCTTGTATTAATTTATTCATCAAATAATTGACCTTTGCTATTTACACAGTACGTAGCTAGGTAAGTTTTGGTTACATGTTAGATTTCGAAAGTCATCAAATCTGTTTCCTTATAACATGTTTTTAAAAGAGAGGAGTCAAAGAAGTGTTTTTTCATGAAGCCATATAATATGTTGACTTAAAAGTAGTTTCGAGAGTGTACTTTTATAGACAGATGTGATATATGTAACACAAAAAAAAATGGTTAAAAATTGTTTTAACAATATTCACAAAAAGCGTACACATTTTTTTGTCCAAAAAATCACAATTCAAACAAGGTCTTACCAAAATTTAACTAGTCTTAGGTTTCAAGTTCCTCAATTAATTTAGCCAATAATCTTGTTTTGGTTAATTAATTTTTTCTTGCGCAAAACTATGGTTAATTTCGTCAGTTCATAACACCTACTTTCATAGTGTATTAATTATCTAAAAAATCCCTCCAGTCTACTTTCATGATTAAAACAAGTTAATTTGAGTCATTCAAATTATAAGATCATGCAAATAACCTCTATGTTTTTCTGTACTTTCGTAATTAATATAATAAAAAGATTATACCTTTACTAGTAGAAATACGATTTCAGTTTGTTAATTTGTTAGATACTTTATAATCAATAGCCTTTTAATTGTAAATGTGAAAATCAAAGGTATAAAATAGTATGCATGAGATTTTGCCAATTAACTAAAATAGATCATCAAGTAAACACATTTGATTCCAACATAACCCTAGGATGAATTAAATTAGCTACTCATAATGCAAATAAAAGATACGAAAGAATTATAAAAAAAAGTCATAAGCTTCATTAATAAAAGTAAAGAGAAAAGGATGAGAAACTCTTTTTTTAAGATTTGGCTTGTAGCTCTTCCTTCTTCAATAATTTCCGCATACAATTTTAATGGCTAGTAAAAGTACTTGTTTCTCAGCTAAAACTATTCCTAAAAGTGCTAAAACAAATGTCCTATGTTATGTCAAAACGTCCCTAAGTTATCCTATTTATCACTTTGAAGAATTGGAAATCAAATAGGGACCAGGAACCCTGGTTGTAGGGATTTTGCAGTGAATACGGTTCCACCCGATTTCGATGACCGGTTGGATATACTTTACCCCTCTAACCGGTTGTTGTAGCCGATTGGCTAGTTTCTTCACAAGTCCTCGGAGTTCTTATTCCACCTTGTTCGTGCTGTTGTATCTAATGTTGGTCCAACTCTATTCCACATCAAAGTATGTGCAATACCCTATAAAAAAAATGAAAATAGCACCAAATTAATCAATAAAATGATCATTCTTCTTAAACTATATATAGCTATAATGGTTAACAAAAAACTATAATTTAACTAACTTGACAATGCAAAATACATAAAAAAATGAACTAAAATGCACATGAAAATTTATGTAAAACAAATACTTATCAGGTATTGTTATAAGTCCCTGTCCTTTGATTAGTAATAAGATCATAAATGGAAATACTTAGTGATAAGTCATTATTTTGTGCAATATTTGGACAATATTTTATGTTATTTTTAGTCATATTAGCAATGTTACAAGAAGAAAAAGTGTTATTTTGACTCTAATTTGGTCTAAGAGCTGTTAGGGTTTTAATTGAGGTTTTGTCCCTTTTCACTCGTATGATTTTGGCATTTTTAAGCTAGGATATGAAGGACGATATTGAACTTGGACATGAGATGAGACCTAGATGCATTTGCTGAAGTCCAAAAGCTCACAGAATTGGCGAGTCTCGAAAGGAAGAAATGAGCGTGGATGAACAAGGTGATGCACGACTTCTTGAGCAAGAAATGTTTAAGGACAATCTCGGTTTGGATTGAAGTCCAGATTGTTGGCAAAAGCTTTCAATTGAATAAACAAAGTTTATCAAGAAAATAGGAGAGGAATCTGGCTCCGAATTCTAGATCAGATTTTGCCCGATTGAATCCGGCCTTGCACAATAACCCAATCCAGGTCTGGATTCTGGACCGGATTGTGGTCAGTAAAAATGGCTGCAACTTGCTCAATTCTAGGCCAATTAGTTTAGGTTAGTGTAGGATAGTTTATGTTAGTTTGTATCATCCTCTCTTGTGTATGGTTAAAATTGGATGAAGATTCAAGAGCAAAGATGGAGAGTTAGAACTTATGTGACAAGAATTATACCTCTCCTATTAGTTTCTTTCTTGTATTGAATTTCATGTTTAGTTATATAAGTTTGGATTTTTTTTATTTTCCTTTATATTTTGTTATGTTTATGCCTAAAGTTATGGATGAACTTTTTATAATTGTTTGCGATGTTTACTTGATTATTTGATGCTATTATTTTGAGTTATTTAGCACTTTTGCTTTTAGAGCAAATTATTTGGTTGGCCCTCAAACTATTAAGTCAGTACACTTTTAACCTTCCAACTATTATTTATATATTTTTAGTCATCTAGCTCCTAAAAGCTTATAATTCTAACCCTTTTGTCCATTCAAGTTGTTAATACCAACAGAAACAATACCATGCTCAATATACAAGCAAAATCTACTCATAACTAGTAATCTTATAGAAATTTGTGTCTCGATTTGGAATCTACTCAAAAAACAAAGTCTAGAAGTGTAATTTTATTTAAATTTGATAACACTAGAATAGTGGTCAACTATTGGTCAACGACGATCAATGATCGTTGATCGGTGTGCAGTAGTTGCAACAGTATTAGATGTGGTTAGAGGATTGAAGATGACCAAAATTATGTCACTTTGAGATAGATTTCATTGGAAGTAATGGTTGAAATTGACAAAAGGATTAAAAATATATGTTTTTAGATGTAAGAGGGTTAACAGTATACGCATAATAGTTAAAGGGTTGAAAGTATATAAGGTTAATAGTTTGAGAACCGATGAGGTTTTTGCCTTTGCTTTTATAATCATGATTAACTAGTCATTAATTATGATAATTTCAAGTTATTAAGTTTGTAATTAAATTTGGAATTTAACACTAGTTTAAGGAAGTGCTAAACTTAGGAATTACACTAATAAAAATAGAAGTGCACCTTTGTAGTCTCGATGGTTTAATTCCATGTAATTTCATAAAAGTAAAAGAACCTATAATTAGTTTCATAACCATGACAGTAGGTATCGACTAACTATACATATGGTTGGTACACCAGTGAAAACGGGTATCACATATATTAGGAAATTATTCCATAACTTAGCCAAAGTAACAACACTTAGTTAATTGGTAGATCATTTACAGGAATAGTTAGGAATTCCATAGCCCTAAGAGCTTTTTATTGTTGATTTTACTTCTTTTTATTAGATGTTTGTAGTGTAGATGTAATTTATTGCATTTGTAATAGTCTAAATAACAAAAGAGTTAAAAAATTATCCATAATTGATCACTCTTTTTTGTGGAATCGATACCTAATATCCGTTATATTCAGTAAGCAATCTATATACTTGAAAAAAATAGGGTAATTAGATTTATAAATTTGGAGCGAAAGATTATACCTCACCAATTAGTTTTAATCTAAGGTCATTAGTGTTTCTAGGATTTAATTTTAATATCTGTAGAAAGGATTCGAGAATATAGGGCCTTGAAATATGTTATAGATGTATTTTATGTGTAAGTTTTTCAAGTAGTTTTCCAATATGAAATTGGTAGGAATTGAAATTCCTAGATCACATAGAGGACTCTTTGTTTATTTTGAAGTCTACTAACAATATTTTGTTCTCTACTTACTACAGAAAATGCTATGCTAGGTTGGGTACTTTTTTTGGCATGAACTTATGATTTCATTAATAAAATTGCACTATCAAATCATTAACATGCTACAAGTAGAACAACTTCTAAGGTTCACTACAAGAAATTTGACCTTTTGTGACAATAGGAAGTCATCACTAAAAATTAGAAAGTCGTCATTATATGAATATAGTGACGACTTTTTCCATTGTCACATTGTTGTCATTAATTCTATGTCACAAATGGGTACGTGTGACAACCTCTACAAAGTCGTCACTAAATATTATTATTTAATGACGAAGACTAAGTCGTCACTAAAAAATAGTATTCTGTGACGAAGTTTCTTGTCACTGTTTCCAAAATTTTTTTGTCATAAAAAATAGCAGAAGTCGTCACAAATTTGAACGTGCACAGTGACGACTTGAACTTGTCACTCTCACTCCTAGTATTCTGTGACAAGAATAGTCGTCACTTAGTGAACTTACAACTTTGTGTACAAGAGCTGCAATTCTATTGCATTTTCAACAACCATAGCAGAAAATTGTGGCTCGACTAATGCAAAAAACGATAGTAATTAATGTACAATGAACCCTCAAATATATATATATATATGGTTATAAACATCTCTAAATTCATCAAAACACACATTAACCAAAATGGGTTCCAAAGCCCACATTAGTTCAAGTACTAACAGCCATTATCCATCCAAACAATAGAGTACTAAATTCACATCAGTTCAACTAGTAATAGCCATTACGCATCCAAAAAAACAAAGTACTCTTTCCAAACAAAAACATAGACTAAAGCAGCAATTTGTGTCAAACTGAAGTCATCTTCATGAGCATATCCAAAAGCCAACCTTTTTCATCTCCTCAAGAGCATTTAATAGCATTGTACTGCATTGAAAGAAAAGTATCATATGCATTAGAATCGATTTCAGTCAAAAAAATGCCATTACAAGCATACACTATTGAATTTGAATGAATAGTCATACTGAACAAAAATCCAATTAAGTCAATATGATAAGCTCCCACCAACATCATGTACAATGTCACACCACAGGACCATACATCCGCAATGTAGAAAATAGACAGCAATTACAAAATGAATGAAGACCTTCTTGAGACAAAACTATTTAATGAGCAGAAAGTAGGTAGCAGTGCATGCCTATTAAGCAGGAAGAAATGAACTGAACAAGCATAACCACTAGCACAAAGTTTACAAGATACTTGAGACAAGGGCCATATTGCTGATTTAGAAGAAACAGTACAAGTGATCCTTTGGCAGCTTTGGCTGACTCTTCTTTCCTACTAAGTTAGGTGCTTCATGATAACCGGTCCGCATACAGTTTGAGACTTTGTATCTTAGAAATTGTTCTACTTAACTATTGCCTTTGATCTTCATCTACTTTGCATCTGGTTTATCTGTTGATATATGAAGGTGGAATTTGGACTTTGTTATAAACTTGGATTGAAGCTCCAAACTTCAATCTTTGGATTTATCTGTTTTTTGTTTCTTAGAAACGGAGACAAGGTCCATCACTTTTCTTTTTCTTTTTTGGTAGTTGATTAAACAGCTATACACTTTTTGGGAAGATAACAATCAGAGCACAAGATTTGGTAGAATTAAAGGCTTCGTTGTGTAACTTTTCATTTTTCAGATATTCATAAGTCAAAGTTTGACAAATTCTAAAAATCCTCTCTCCTTTTTAGATACACTTTAGCAGCACTTTTTGTGTAGTATCATATATTAGTAAGCTATTACCATCTAAGTCATCGACAAGTTAAGCGTGCACAAATAAGGATAAATGAAAAAGTAAAGTGAAAATTTCAATTAAGCTTCACTAAAATCACTAAAGATTAAAAAAAATACTTTTTCCTTAGTGTATCGATAAAAAAAAAATCAGACAAATATTGATCTAATAGGATAGTCTTCTAAAACTATGCTTACGGTGCTTACAAAGCCAAATAAAAGGAAGGCTACTGCAAAAGATACCAGTTCGGAAACTAACCAAAACTTGTCCATAGAAACCAGAGGAATACATCTAAATAGGATTACAGTCCATAACCATTGTTTGTACATTCAATTGTTTCATCTCTATGTGGGAGATGCAACATCAGATGTAACTGAGGCGGCATAAAGAATTTTCCAAACTTGGAGAGAATCCCTTGAGGCAAGGTTATTAGATGTAGTCACAACTCAATTTTCTCAATATAGTGCTCCAATTTGTCTCAAGAAATATCAATGGCAAGAGATACAAGAACTAAATTTTAGACCAACTCCTCTGACTTAGCCATTAACTTATCTTGTAGCAGATCAGACATGAACAATTAACTGCACATGTTAAATGATGTCTAAACACAATTGCTAAATGAAAGAGAATATTAGTACTCATTACATAGCCGTTTAGGTTGCAGCTGATTCCTTCTATAAGCATACTAAAGATGTTTACCAATGCTATGTAAAGGTAAACAATATCATTTTAGTTGAATAAAGACTCCACAACTAAAGAGGCTACATTTTCATGCAACAGTTGAGATGGATAACCAGCATGGATTGCCAAAAATGTTAACAACCAAATGATACTTGAATCTTTAATCATCCTCAGAAACACACATCACCAGGAAGGAGATGCAAAATATGTTACACCAGAATTTACCTTTTACCAGATTTGACAGACCATTTTCCTTCAAACTTCTTGAAATCACCATCAACTATCGAAAACTGGAGTTCACGGTCATTTGCCTGAATAAATTTCATTTGCAAATAGTTAACTGAGATAAAGTTATCACATTGGAATGCCTAGTTACTGCTACCTACTCTATTAGAATGAAAATGCAGTTTAACATCTCACATTATATTACTTGCAATAACTACTTTGTTGTCTTTGCCTTTTGTAATCTCACAAAGGTTTAACAAATCACGTATCACCATCACAAGAAACTTGTTTTCCTGCCACAGTTGATGCAAAAAATAAAAGTAAGAAAATGGTGAAAAAGAAAAAGAACCACAAAACTGAAAGTTATCCAAACACAAGGTCTCATTCTGAGAAGAAAGAAGCCAGAAAATAGTCACTCAGCGAAAAAAGACTAAAAAACAGGAAAAATATACAGCATAAAGCAATACACTTGTTCCTCCATCATTGATCCTGATATAGATCCTATTGCCCAGCAAGGTATTTAGGTTGTTCCATATCCAATCCTCACTATTCAGCTGTTTACTTAACTTCCTCAGCATCTGTTAACAAGATTCATCATACATGTCAACACCTTTTTTAAAAAAATTTTACATGTCAACTCCTTGAACAAATATAGAAGAAAATCATAATAACTATAGCAGTTTCGACAAGGAAAGATTTGAGCCCCATCATATTTAGAACCAAAATAACAATACTTAGTTTGCAGTTTCAGTTGGCATTACAAATGTATAAGAAGTCACCATTCATTACCCTAAAAGCTTCACCTATGAGTAGAAGAAATACTCAACTAACTAGAAAAAATTCAGACATGAGTTCCACATAAGTCAGTGAATATGAGCATGTCTTAACTATAGAAGAACCTAACAATTGAAAATAAATTCACAACCTGAGCTGCAGCACCTCCAAGTTCAATAATACCAGTTGTTTGCTTAGGATCACCTCCTACAGTGCCAAGGGCATAATTAGCAACGACCCAGGCATATACACCTTCATCAGAACCTAAACAATGGATCATCCAACTTTAGACTTTCAAAATATAACAAGAATTAAATGCTAACAAAACTAGTTTATAAGAATTAATATGACTAATAAAAGCCCATATAGCATTGCCAAGCTATTAGATAGGAAATGCAGCAGTTAGCATGAGACCAACATCCAAGTACATTTTACCCAGAATTCAAAAATCTGAATCTACCTATAATCTGGCCTTACTTACTTAAAGTTCAAATTTTGACTCCTTAGCAAGCACATTGTCACTTGAAGTTGAATAAACCAAAAAGATAAGCAATAACAAACACCTAACAAAGAAGTTATATCCACTCAGACAGGGTTGCAAAAGTTCACATTCTCAATGTCCAGATACGTCACTAGCATACTAACTAGAGCAAAGCACTAGAATTTCCAACACTCTTACCATTGATTATACAAAACATGCTTCAAAATGCAGATCAGAGAACCAAAATTAAAAGAAATCCACAAGCCAAATGGCATCATACCGGAAATAACGGAAGCCCAATCATCGTAAAACCTGAAACCCGAGCCCCTCAACACGGTTCGGCAAGCCTCCAAAATCCTATCTTGAACTCCTTTCTCCAACATCCTCAAACCAGCAGTTGCCATTAGCCTAATTTCAGTCTCCCTCCAATACTCCCGAGGTACCCTTTTCCTCCCAAACTCCACCAGCTCCGCCACCGCAGAAGCAGCCCTCTCCGGCTCCTCCGCAAAATCAGACAACCCTGGCTGTCCTTAGCCTTCTTAGCATCAAGGCAAGCCCCAATTTTCTTGAGAAGACTGATAGCATTGGAGGTTTTCTCCATGGCCTCAGCAGAATCGGAGATCACACAGGGGATTTGCAGGACAGACTCGATTCGGTGGCTGCGGGCCATGACAAGGGAAGGCACTGCAGAGGCGGCGATGGCAGAAACCACGGCATACCATTTCTTGTTAACTGGGACCTGCGGTGCCAATGGTGCCAGATCTTGGTCGGAGCAAACATGCGGCCGCCGCAGCATATGTTGCCATAGACACCCTGGCCAGCACGGTGAGTGCCACCGCCAGGAACACGAGAGATACGGGAAACAGCGAGACCAACACCCTAAGACTCGGCGGAGGTCTGGTGGCCGGCGGACCTAGAGACAGCGTAGGGTTGGCGAGAGTTCTTGGAGATGTCGCGATGAATGTCTTGCTAAAATGATGTCCGAAATTTTTCTAAGTGTTATGAGTGTTTTTGTTTAACTCTTGCTAAAATGACGTCGTTTCTGCTTCTTTTGTTTACCCATCTCTACTCGTTCAATTTTGTTCAATTTTTAGCTTCCCCCGCCTGTACACCAAATTTCAGCTTCCCCCGCCTCTACTCCAATTTTGAGCTTCCCACTTCCATTTTAGCTTCAGCCAAAAAATAATGCTTTCAAGTGACTTTTGTACTAACTATTTGGACCTTTCTTTACAAAAACAACGCCTTCTCTAGTATATCTCTTTTTCTTTTCTCTATCTTTGTGTAATTAAAGTTGTTTATTATTTTGAGTTTTTAGCTCATAAGTTGTATTAAAACTTTATTTGTTGCATTAAAACTTTAGAATATGAAAATTTAGTGTTTTTTGATAATGTTGTTTACTAACACAGGTTTTTTTTATCTCTACAAAAAATTAATGTCCAAAAACTAAAAAGCTTATTAAAAATACGTTTATGATTCAAAAAAAAATCTTTTGATGCAAATATTTTTGGTATTATTTTAATAATTTTATGAATTATGTACGAATTATGGTTTGACAAGACCTAACAATACTGTTTAGTTGATCAAATAACCAAAATAATTTGCTAATACATGCATGATACACTAAATGTTTTTGGTACAAGTACCGATTCATAAACCATAAACAATGTGACTATTGTAATTAATAATAAACTCCAGTCTCCCAATTGGTTTACTAGTTAATAATAAACTAGTTGATCAAATAACCAAAATGGTTTACTAATACATGCACGAAACACTAAATCTATTTGATACATGTACTGATTCATAAACCATAAATAATTTGATTATTGTAAATTGTAATACATAACAAACTCCAGTCATGGAATTGTCAAGATTTTTACTTAATTTCATATTAAATTTTGTTATTCTGTTCCATTATTTTCACACTATGTTAATCAGTAATTTCCCATATGTTGTCAAGAGAACTAAATAAAGAATTCATTATATTTTTTAACTTTATAACAAGGTATTAGCTATGTTTGGAATAATTGAAAAATAGGAAAACATTGTTTTTTACAATATATACCTCATTTTGCTAATGATAAACACAACTTAAAGTGTAAAAGCATAGGGTGGCATAATAAAATTAATAAAAATTTTCTTTATCACATACGAGACTAATTTGCAAAAGATAAGGTGTCATGGTAAAGTTAATGAGATTAGTTTACCAAATACGGGGCTAAACTATAAAAGTTCGAGTGTCATAATATAATTAATTAAATTTACTTGCAGCATATGGGCCATATAGAAAAAATTAAGGTGGTATATGGGGTTAAAATATAAAAGTTAGGGTGTCATAGTAGAATTAATAAAATTTGTTTACAACACATGGGTCATATTGAAAAAATTAAGGTGGTATATGGGGTCAAAATGTAAAAGTTAGGGTGTCATAGTTGAATCAATAAAATTTATTTACAACACATGGGCCATATTCAAAAAATTAAGATGGTATATGGGGTTAAAATGTAAAAGTTAGGGTGTCATAGCAAAATTAATAAAATTTATTTACAACACATGGGCCATATTAAAAAAAATTAAGGTGGTATACGGGGTCAAATTGTAAAAGTTAGGGTGGCATGGTAGAATTAATAAAACTTATTTACAACATATGGGCCATATTGAAAATATTAGGGTGACATAGTAGAATTAGCGAAAGTGAGATGGCAATAAATTATTTGGACAGTGACGACTAGTTGTTGTCACTAATTTAGAACTGGCAACCATATTGTGACGATATTTTAAGTTGTCACTGTAGGACGAGTTTCAGTGACAACATATTTTCTAGTCGTCACAACGGCAATCTCCCGCCACATTGGATAGTTGCGCGCCATCCATATTGTGACGACTTATCTCGTGTTGTCACTGTTGACGGGTGAACCCACGATCAAGTATGACGATATTAAAAGTCGTCACTAAAGTTTTCAATTGTGACAACTTTCTCTCTTGTCGCAGAGAATGTTGTCACAAAAGGCCAAATTTCTTGTAGTGGTTAAAAATTAACAAAAGATATGACCACTAGCACCAAATTCTCAAAATTTTAGAAAGACTCCAAAACATTTTGTGCACATCATTAATAGTGAGTTCTAGCATTTAATAGTTGCAAGCCCAAATACATTTCAAGTTTAGATTGGGAAAAAAACCTTAAAAATAGCATTTTTGACAAAAAAAATGTTAAGAAAACATAGATCTAACAATGAAAACAAAGGAACAAACGAAGAAATCTCACAAGAAAAAACTTTCACTGGGAGAATCTTAGGTTATTCTAGGAGAGATGAAAATCCTCACTTTGAGTTCTCAAGGCCTAATTTTGCTAGTAGAAACATTAGTTAGGTAGCAGTGAGATCCTTGATTTGACTCTCAAACCTCCTTTTGCTCCTGTTACTTTCCCCATAAGCTTGTTATTACATATTAAGATTTGATTATTATCTGATTATGATACTCATGATAGTTAAAATTTTAAATTATTAAGCTTTATAGCTGCTATGCTTGTTTTGTGCTTTGTAAGTTGGAGATTCTGTCTCAGGAGCATGTAGATGTTCAATCCTGGCAGACACGGACCCGTGAGGGTGAGCTGGGATGGGCAACGACAATGACCCTCTAAAATTTCTTAAAATCACTATTGGACCTATTTATTTTTAAGCGAGTAATATCACTTTGGCCTCCCAAGTTGATAAGTTGTTTTTTTATCCCAACTTGATAAGTTATTTTGTATCCCCTTCAAATTTTGTTTATATAAAGTATCTTATAACAATCTAACTTTTAGTTAAATTTACTTGTGATTACTATTATAGAAAACAATCATTAGTAGCTAGTCTAGCTTTGAAATAGTAACTAATTAAAGAAACACAAATTTGTCTTTATGCATGTCTATAATTAACTAATCCTAATGTAAGATTGACTTGAATTAAAAAAATTAGTAAATGAACCACAAAATGTAAGATTGAATTGGATTTAAGGGAAAAAAAACTTAGAGTATTAGTGAAAAACAAACACAAAATATAATAGCTATTAATGTATTACAAATTGTCCATTGTCACCAAGTCTATTGAGTCTTTTAATGATTGATGCTTTACTTATACATTGATCAGATGACATTGAGAAAGGAATAATTAAAAAAAATGATGTTAATACAATAATTTATATTTGATCAAATGAAGGATCATAAAACACAAGTTCACATCCTTTGTATTGTTAGGAAATAAAATGATTAGAGAGTCTAATCTTATTACCTTGTCTTTTACAACTAAAAATATCTTATTACTAGTTGTTGTACAACTTTCATTTAAGTTTATTATACTTTTATGGGGAAATGTTATTTGCATTCAATTTTTTGTCAATTGCACTTCCACCATTTATTTATTTATTTATTATTATTTTTTGGCTAACCCCCTACACAGAGACAGATGCCACCCGAAATTCTATTCATATAACAAAATCAAACATTGCTCATGCACATACACAAGGTTTCAGAAAGTCCTGACCGTTCTAAACGAAGGCATTCCTAACTGATCTAACCTAACTGCCCCCGAGCCAAATGGGGCACCGAGCGTACGGTGTCGTAGATTCGAATATAATTCTAGGGATGAGAGGCTCCCTCATTTGATAATGCATCAACAACTTCGTTCGCTTCCCTAAAACAATGGGAGATAGTAAAAACTTCCGAGCCCATTTGCCATATTTGTTGGACTTCTCTCCGAATATGCCAAGGATAGTCCAAATGCCGCTGCAATATTCCAACTAGAAGTAACGAATCAGATTGGACACAAATTTGGCCAAAACTCTGTTGCAAATAGAACTGAAGACCAAGCAGAATAGCCAAAGCCTCTGCCCTAAGACTAGAAGTCTCGCCCAGATATGCTGAGAACGCAAGCAACATCCTTCTACTATAGTCACGTAACAACCACCCCCTCCCCCCACCACCACACACTCGCACCATTTATTTTATATTATAGTCTAATAAATGAAAATTATATAATAAACATGATAGTAGGAGTGTGATAACAAAAAGGGGGAGTGCAAATAATATTTCCCTGCTTTATTTGCTACAATATTATTTTTTTACATGTGACTGTTCGTCCCTCGACTTAAAATCTTGGGACTGTCATTGATCCTTGGTATGCAAGATAGGAGTGTATATTTAACTCTTAGCATCCGTCATTGAAAGATAGGGGAAGGTTCAATTGTTATTTATACTCAAGATTGATGGTTATTTATAAGTTGGCTTAAACATTACAGGAATATAGTTTACCCTCAGAAGTTACCTGGTTAATCAAGTCTTGTTTGAGAGAAAGTGAAGACTTTAAGAGCAATCTTGTGTGGTCTTCACACGGCTAAGGTTAGACTAGTTTAGATCATGGATTAGAGTTTCTGAAGAAATGTAGTGCAGTGCTTTTGACATCAGAAAGTCCCATAAAGAAAATCTTGCATGACTTTGTTTGATAATTCAATTTAGTACTTAAATTTAATGAGTTTAAATCTTAACATATTCAGACGCATTTAATAACAAAAAATAGAATATTTAAATTAGTTATGTGACACTTATTTTAGGCAAAACTTGCTTCAAAAATTTAGTAAAAAACTATTCATTTATCACTTAATGTGATACAGATTTAAATGTATCAGATTTAGGCCATGTTCGATAACCTAATTCAACACTCAAATTTAATCAGTTCAAATCTGAACATGTTTAGACGTGTTTGATAACTAAAAATTGAATATTTGAATTAATTAAGTGACACTGAATTTTCTAGGCAAAATTTGCTTTAAAGAATAAGTGATAAACTATTAACTTATCATTTAATTTAATATGCACTCAAATGTATTAGATTTAGTACTTAACAATTCATTAATTTAATGAATTCAAACTTCAAATTTCAAATTTTAGTTTTTAAACTTCAAATTTATCAAATGCATCCTTAATACTTAACAATTTAGTAATTTAATGAATTCATACTTCAGATTTCAAATTTTAGTTTTCAAACTTCAATTTTATCAAATGCACCCTCAGTATTTAACAATTTAGTAATTTAATAAATTCATATTTTAAATTTTAGTTTTCAGACTTTAATAAATTAAACGCACATCACTTAAGATCATAGATTTTGTTTTGCAATTGGGCTGGTTCTGATTGCGGATTGGACTTTGTGAGGAAGTAATGGTTTTCGGAAGGTGAATGTAATGCCCCAGATATGGGAAGGCTTGTTAACTGATAGTGTACTCCAGGTTGGGGTGGGATTGGGCTATGACTCCAGATGGTAATTGGACTTACAGATTGGGAGTGAAACTGAGCCAAGCAGACTTGGTTTGTGGCTACAGAAGTAGTCGTTTATATTATGGGCATTATGGATTGGATCTGGTATTGCTGTAACTACGGAAAGATTGTCCGACTTAGAGATGGGTGTGGGATTTAACTACTGATATTGGGTTGAGACCACAAAAAGAGTACTTTGCGAGAGGTAAGGACTAATTACTCAGTGGAAAGATATGGGAGCACTGATTACTTAGAAGTACTTGATGTGGTCAGTTCCTAATTACCATATCTTAGACCTAAAGTATATTGCCATAATAAAAAAAAGGACAAGAATTATATCTTTTCTTGAAATCAAAGAGCTGTATTTGCATTCAATATGTCAATCACGTAATTTGGTCTTAAACAGTAAGCTTCTTGCCTATATCAAATCGACCTCCCAATTTTTTTTCCCAATGCAATATCAACATGCTAATTGACAGCTTCTTTTTCCTTATGAATTCTAAAGATACAATGCAACATATGGATATATTATTTGATGTCTTGAGTTTTGGTGGCTTGAATGATCTGAAAGTTTAGTTACCATAAACATAATGAAAAAGGCATGGTATAAATATATTCATTTAGCTTTTATGAAGGACAACTAGATAGATAATACAATATAAGGTAATTAATAAATAAATAACAATATAATATGGATTAATAAAAATATATTATAAGTTGTGTTATCAAACTTGGACTACTTTAAATGGGAATTAAGTACCGTGTGGCGTTTGAGCACGGTTTTAAAACCCTGACAAAATCAAATGGTCCAACTAGCAAAATCATTGACTAGTTTACTTCTGGTTCGATTGAGTCCAAAAATCCATAACTCTTAAAAACCATTTTGACCTAGATTAACTCATCGGTTCATTTATTAAATTGTTGAACCAGAACAGTTTTAGGAAGACCGATTGGTTCATTACTCTTACTCATTGTTTGGTATGTCTGACTGCCCTAAATTGAAGGTCTTTCCACCAATAATGCCTTTCTTTTTATAATTATCTGGAAGAAAATTTATTATTCTAATGTCTGGTATGCAATTTAGAATGTAATGTCCATTCTAGTTTCAATAGTGGTATAACTAATTTTTAGATATCAGAAAGGAATACAATCTGTAAATATTTGACTTAATTACCTTGAAATATATTATAGAACATTACATCATTTTTTGTTCATTCGTGTTATATTATGTGTTTACCGTTGTTTTTTATTCATGCTATACTATTTATATGCCTTATATGAGGAATTTTGACTTTTTTTAACTTTAAGAATAACTTCTATACTTATTAAAATAATTCAACTGTAATATCATATTAATTTTTAAATATGAATCTTTATTGTATCTTTTTGTTTATATTAGTATTATAATTACAAGCTAATAGAAAATCACATTACATGAAATCAAGCATTCATATTCTATGTTTATTATGTTTTGACTATCTATATCAAGTGCCAAAAAATCCTGATACATGTGCACAATAGTTTAGATGTGACGGCCCCACCTCCCCCTAAGGCGTACCAAAGGGTTCGGCGGGTCGCCTGCCCAACTCTCGCCGGGACAGTCGTTCACTTCAGTCCTCAATCAAAACCAGAATAAAACCACAAGAAAGAGTATAATAACAATCCAAAACTTAAAGCGAAACTTATATACATTGCTATCTCAAAAGGGAGTACAAACATCGAATATACAATGGTTCTCAATTCTGCATACATCCAACCCGTGCCAAGCACTAGGGCGAGAACCATTACAAAATCAGAGTTCTAGCCTAAGCTAGTCTATACAAAGCTTCCGTCCTGGCTCGCCTTCCCCTGTTAAGGAAAACAAAACTAAAGGAATGAGTTAAAAGCTCAGTGAGGTTCCAAACACATAATCAAACTATCAATCCAATACATTAAACATAGAGTATAAAAAAATTCAAGAAACATTTACAATGAAAAGCGATAATAACACATTCATTAAAAGGATACGGGCTCACAGGGAGCCATTTATTCGTTCGTTCATTCGTTCTCCTGTCATTCCCCTTATTTCTCCAATCATTTGAAAATGCATTTTTGTAAGTAAAACCCTCGTTCGTTCATTCATTTCATTCACCCCCTCCTGGACATTGGCTAGGCTCCACCCGACAACAAGGTAATACTCGAGTATACCAAATATTCACCCAGGGTTACCATATCGCCCGATCGAGTCCGCTTCTGGCTCGAGTCGATCGGTAACGAAGGATAGGGCCCAATTCAGCCAAAAGGCTTACAGCATGCACAAGTAACGTTTCAATCATTGAATCATTCAAATTTTCACATTCATTTAGGTCGAGTGCGATAAAGTACACACTTGCTAGAAAACTCATTTTGGAAATCGTTGAAAGCACTTAACACATTATCAAATAACAACAACAAGCCATGAAATCAAGGAAAATATAACAAACAAGGAACACTCATCTATTTACGCAAAATAACGTCCAAAATATCCTTCTGGATAACACCCTCAATCACCAAGGAAGCCTAATATAATCAAAAGAACACATTATGCTTCAACCATCAAAGGTTTAAGTGATTCAAAGAAAATTCGAATACTTACTAGTACAATGTATACATATGAGTTTTAAAGTGAAAAGAGTACATTTAGATTTTACGGCCGAGGAAAGAAAAATAAATAAACCCTAAATTGACACCTAAAGCCTCGCTTGATAAAATTAGGTTTTGCGGCCGAGAAACCCTATGCAACTCTTCTTTGTTTCGAACAGAAAAGGAATAAATATTTGAAGTTCAAAACTTGACATTTGTAACTATGTATCATGCTTAAAACAGTTGTCACAATCACCATGCGGAAAAGTACAAGTTCAAATGGAATCTAGCTCAAGTAACACCATTAAAGAAAAGTAAGTCCAACGCATCCCCAAATCACATTTCAAATCTCACTTTTACTTATTCAAACTTCAAGAAAATAAACGGACAGCATTTCCCCTTAATTTCTTCACTTTCCATCCTACAATCAAACACCAAATCTCATCCCAAATCAAATACAATTTTACATACAAATCATAGGCGATAAAACACCTTTCGGCATAACAACTACAACCGAAGCTATACTTATCGGATGGAAACGAATCTTATGGCGTTTCGAAGCCAAGACATATACCCACATTTATTATGAAGACCTCCAAAGCCAAATCATTCATTTTCATGGTCAAAAATGGAAATCTCCACGAAAACAGAAATCTGTCCGCGAAATAGAGCTCATGGGCAGTCAAGGGTATTTTGGTCATTTCACATACTACAGTACTCCGATTGAGTTGAAAATTTACAGGTAGCTAGCTAACGCAATTACCAACAACTTTAATGTTTTGGGCAAGGGCTGATTCGGCCTCCTTCAAGGACGAACATGCAGTGCAAAAATCAGGGCAGATTACTAACCCTAAGCTGAAATTTTCCGCACAAGCTGAATTTTTTCGCAAATAACCGCAATTAACGCACAAGGGATCCATCTAACACAATTTAGAGTCATCAATCCAAGGCCAACCATAATCATCATATGAAAACAGAAAAATCCCAAAAAAATCAGAAATTTAGCTAACTCCACTTTAATCCATGAAATCTTCCACAAAGTAGCACCTATAACAACTATAAGCCGCTACTTATCAATTAATTGAAGTAAAGCGGAAGTTTGTAAGCAAAGTACCTTGACACCTCAAGAAAGATGATAACTTAGGGTTTTTCCTTCACAAATCCCTCCACTAGAAGCTTTAATCCTCCTTAGTAAGCAACTTGGATGGAGTAATTTGATAAGTCAACAGTTGAAACTCAAGATTTGAGCAAGAATTAAAGTTGAAGTTGAAGAAACTCTCTCTTGTTCTTTCCTCTCCGTAAATTTCGGCCAAGACAATGAAAATGGAAAGAAATTGGGTAAAAATTTGGTTTAGTAAAGGTTAAGACAAGTCCAAGTCAAAGTCAAGGTCCAATGTTTCAAGGACAAATGGCATCCAAGGGTTAATCCTCATCTTGTTGTCTTCCAATGGTTAATCCCTCTAGGTAACCTCTAATTATTTCCTAGCACCCTGTAAAATAATATTTCTTGATACAAAACCTCAATTAATCGGCAAAAATTTATCGCACTTAACATACTAGCGGGCCCCACATCCATAATACGCTTCAAACTTAATATGAACTAACTTAAACTAGGAAAATGATTTGAAAACTCTACTCACTTATAAAAATCTCTGAAAAATCAATATAATAGGGTATAATGAAGAAAATGCATGCGAGAAAATAAAATAAAATATTATGAAATAAGGAAGATTTACGGGTCCTCACATTAGAAAAACAATATCTTAAAATTAGCAAAGAGAAAAAAAATTTTAAAAGTCACTAGAATCATGTGTTAAAAAGATATGGTCAATTATTGATTAAATTGATAAAAGCCTAATATTTGGAAATGGAGTAAAGAGATGTACAAGGATAAATTTGACCTTAATAATTTTGTGCATTCTAGGATAAAGTTGAGAAGAGCTTTCTGGTGTGAAGTTAAATTAACTTTACTTCTCTTTTGACAAGTGTACAGGTTGTTCATGAGTGTAGAGAGGATTTAAACAAATATTGATTTCATAAGGAAGATTAGTCAATTATCGATATTTATCAAATTCCAAGAAGATATCAAATAAAGAACAAAAATCAATTAAACTAAACTCAACAAAGACAAATTCTTCCTAGGATTTAGATTTCTTTTATTGCTCTAACCATTCCTATCTTGATTAATTAATTTATTATTGTGTAAAACTATAGTGTATCTCCTAATGTTGTGAAACCACTTTTGCAAGTGAATCAGTCATATTAATAACTAAATTTAGTCTGCTTTCATGATCTAAACCTAACTAAACACTCATCAAAATCAAGAGATATGCAATTACCCTCTAAGCGATTCTTGACTTTCATGGGTAAACTCTTTAAATTTTATATTTTTATGAACTAGTGTTAATTAATAACTCTTGTAAATTAATTAACACTTTAGATGCTTTACAATCAAGAATCTACTAATTGCAAAGATTAAAACACAAGATATAAAATAACATGCATACAAGATTCATCAATCAATCAAAGATAGACATTAAACTAAAAAAGAATTAATCTATCTAAAACCTTAAGAATAAATAATAACAAAAATTAGAATAAAGAAAAACATGATAAAAGAAAATAATAATAACAATATGGAATTCATTAAAGAAAAGGGAAAGAAACTCTTATCCAATATAGACGTGAAGTTCCTTGTTTTTCCTTCAATCTTCCATAAAAACCCTAATTATGAATGAGAGAAAAGAAACTAGTCTATCCTACAAAATTCCTAAAAACTATTTCACATTGGAGATTTACATTATTTCTAGTCTCCAAAAAGCCTCTCATTATCCACCAAGTTGAATCGGAATTGGAAACATAAGTTTGAAATGTAAAAGTCAACAGTGGTTCCAACTACTTGGAGCAACCGATTTGGGACTAATTCACTCGGAAAATTGATTGGACTGACTAATTGAAGTACTTTTGCTCCTCTTCATGCTCTTTGATCTTGTTTCTCATACACTTATTGTCCAATGCCTCTCCCAACTTAATATCATCTTCAAATATGTTTAAAAATCTATAAAAACATGAGAATAATAGCAAATTCATCAATGGATTGACCATTTTTCTTAAACCATATTTCACTAGAAAAGTTAGTTAAAACTCTAATTTATGTGACGATCCCACCTTCCTCTAGGGCGAACCCAAGAGTTTGGTGGACCACCTGCTCATCTCTCGCCAGAACTCACTACAATACATTCTCAAAATAACCTTTCAAGCCTCTAATGAACATCATAGTTCTACAATATAACCAATAATTCGAGTTTAATTACAAACCAGAAATGAAATGTAAGATACACCACCAAATATCAATATACAATCTGTCTGTCAAAACACATGTGCAAGAGGATCATTACACACTAGTTCAAGCTTATCCACTCCGAACCTCCACTCCTGCAAGGAAAACAAATATAATGGGATGAGCTAGAAGCCTAGTGAGGTTCCCAAACAACCATTCAAGTAGTTAAATTACGGACATATTACATTTAACAACAACCATTCGAGGAAAACATTTGGAGCAATCAAGTAATAATAGCACACTTAGTAAAATGATACATGCTCACTTAGAACCATTCATTCATTCAATCATTTATTTAGTCATTCTTTATCCATCTCTTCCTTATAACTTCCAACATTTGAAAACAAAAACTCCCATGGTGATCATTTCATTCAGTCATTCATTTCAGTCATTGTATTTCATTCACTGGCCAGTACTCCACCCGACTTCATGGTCATACTCGAGTATACCAAAACAGTGGCCCAGGGTCACCAACCTCCCGACCGAGTCTGCTTCTGGCTCGAGTCGACTGGCAACGAAGGGCAAGGGCCTAATTTAGCCAATGCGATATAGTACACATGGCTTACATTCATGCATAAGTAATAGTCAATCATTTGCTCATTGAAAATTCACATTCACTAGGGTCAAGTGCGATAAAGTACACACTTGCCCATTGAAAATCCATTTAACAATCATTGGAAAGCATTTAACATTCAAACAATCATTTACAAACATTCAACATAGTCATTTATTGCACAAACATACAAGGAACGCTCATCAATAAATCACAATCGTTTCACTTCAAACCCCTGATTTGTCCTCTTGGATATGCTCAATTCCTGTGATCATATAATATATCAAGAATCTAACCACTTGTGGCACACATAAATGACAAAATGTAAGTTTCAAAACTTCACTTAGAAAACAGAGTAATTTGCAGGGTTAACCCTCATATCGCTTATCAGAAGTGCCACAGTTTCTTGTTCAAATCAAGGAAGAAACCGCATGTATGATAGCTTAATGTTTCAAGCATAATATGGGGCAAAATTTTGAGGAAAAACTAGTCAAGACTTGTAATGTTCAAAGCTGGGAATTTCCGACTCTAAAACAGTTTGGGAAAAACTCATTTTCTTTCACTTAAACCGCTTTCTTTGGCTCAAATCGATATACAAATAAAGAATAAGATTGTAACAAGTGTCTGGAATAAAATCATATGCAAAAGGAAAGCAAAAATACCTTAAAGTTACACTTCAACTCTCACTCTCTCTCACTTGCCAACAAGGAGAAGAAATCCCGCAATATGTCCTCTAATTCTTCAAGTTAACCATTCAATATTCAACCCTAGTTTCATGGCAATTTGCAATCAATCAAACTAACACGTTATAGGGCCTATGTGGTACATATTCTAGGCATCAAAAGCTATCAAACTTTGACATATAAAAAACTCCAAGTAAACTACATCAAAACTGGAATTTTAAACCGTAAAGCTGGAAATTTCAACCAAAGCTGGAAAATCGCATATCGAACCTAGAAAATTCATATCAAAGCTGGAAAATCAGATACCAAAGCTTAAAAGTTCATATCAAAACTAAAACATCTCATATCAAAACTGAAAATTACAAGCTACCGAGCAAAACCATGAAATCTTCCATGAAATCCATTATAATCAAGTCATGTGTCACTTAAATTATAAGATAAGAAGGAATAGAGAGGTTTCTTAGTGATATACCTCAAAACCTTAAGATAAGATGCAAGACAAGAGCTTTTTTAAACTCCACCAAGAGCTTCCCTCCAAGTTTCACTCAAGATCTATCAGAGTAGTTTAGGGTTGATCTTCGAATTTCTCATAAATCAAGCAAGAAAATCAAGATGAACTTTAAAGGTTTCTTTCTCTCTTTTTCTCTCTATAATTTCAGCCAAAGGGAGAAGAAAAGAAAGGTTTTTGTGGTGAAATGGAAGCTTAATCCAAGATAAATACAAGACTAGTCTTAGTCAAAGTCTTGGTCCAAAGTTGGATGGATGATTGCCACTTGTCAGAAAGTAACTCAAGTCTATCTCTTTGTCTCTCTTGTTTTTCTACTAACTAATTCATCTTGTATTCTTCTAATTCACTCTTAGCACTTCTAATCACATAATCCCTCTAGCACCACACCGTTCTCGTCCACCAAATTTATTACTCACATCTCACTAGTCGGTCACACTAGTATAACGCACTACGAAATTTAACGTGCACCAAATTATGAAAGGGAAAAGATAAAAATCTTGACTCAACCATGACAATCACCATAAAATTAAGGCAAGTAAAGTAAAATAAAAAAATGTAACTTAACTTTTTCCAAAAATAAGGAAAAAATAAAAATAATTTTCGGGTCCTCACAATTTATATGACTTAAACACACAAATGATACTTAAAATACACTAAAATAGACATGCAAATATATGGAAATATGATATTTATCACTTTCCTTAAGATTTTGAGGAATTGAATTTATAGAAAATAGTTGGAATGAGCTTTCTAGGAGGAAAGGCCTTTCCAACTCTAAAGGTCCATACCAATTATGAAAATGCAATGGAAAAGCTGGAAAGCCCTTTCCATTCTAGGTGATTTCTATTTACCACATGAAGAGTTAATATAATTAGTGCTAAAATTTTTAAGCTTGGTCGATCTACACATTAAATGACAATCTATATTTAAATCACAACCTCTAGCTAATTCAATCCTTAATTATCCCAGAATTAGTCTCATTTATGTTTTATATACTCTCTTTTTTCCATTTTTTTGTTCCAATAACTTACTTATATACATCTATTTATCTCCCCAACTTTTTATCAAAGAATATATGTGCATGCATTTCATGTCCTTTTTGAATTGTTAGAATAGTTAGCATACTTGTCCATATCTCTATTCTTTTCTCATCTTTTCTATAGCTTGCGTATTTATTTAATAATTATGATGTCATATAGCGGATTAATATATAATGATCAATTAGATCAAACCAACCAAACTTGTTTAATGAACAAAAATTTAAGTCAATAACAAATCCAATTTTTCTAGCTTTTCCTACTAGTTTTTTCAAGTTTGGTTTTTTATAATACCGAAATGCATTTTTTTATTTTATTGAATATCCAAGAATATGGTGTAAGCCGAACACTAATAAATTTGTGATATGATCTTGTAAATTGGCATTTAAGTACAAAAGTTGATTTTAATTGCAAAAAGTAAAATAAAATCAATTTTAAAAGTTTATTTAGGTTGTCAAGAGAAGATAGAAGATGACAAAGAGTTGGGATTCCCTCAACTTCCTACAATTTTCTCCACCAAATTAGAGGAATAATAATAAAAATGACATGGACATTATATTATTGATTCCAGTGGATATTATATTAATGACATGGACATTATTAATTAGGTTCATTTATGAAGTAATAGTATAATTAAAATTAATGGATATTTATGTTAAACATACCTTTTTTTTCTTAGTCTAATATGCTTTCAAATTCATATTATGCTTAAATTTAGACATGAAAATTATTTTCTCTATTTGAATTTGAAAAATTTGAAAGAATTTATTCTTGAAATAACTTCCATAATTAACTTTAATTAGATCCAAGCTCCTGCCGAGGAGGCTTTAGTTTAGTAACTAAAGTTGATGCGCTTAGGATTTAGAGATCTTGGCTTCAAATCTCATCTTGCTCTCCTCCGATAGAAAAAAGAATTAAAAAAACTAGATGCAAAATTATTGTGATGGTAACAATTATGAATTTTTAATTTTTTAGGGATCAATGTCAATATTTAAAAGAGAATTTGTTAAAATTTAGTGGGGACAAATAAGATGCAACTTTAAATATTTCTATATTTCCTAAACTTAAAAAATATTTTTTTCAAAATTAAGTAGAGGCAATTGCCCTCATTTGCTTACATGTGGATTCGCCACTGCCTAAACCTGATCCAATATTTATAAATGTAGACTTTAGATTATTGATAAATATCGCATCATACTAACATCATATATATTTTTTATATCAGTTTGATTATTTAAACCAAGTGACTCTATTATTACAACATTTTGAAATTATGATGTTGATTACACAAGTACAAATTCATATGAATATTTAGTATGGATGCAACTCTCTTGTGTATATCCTCGCAAGGAATCATAAATTTAAGTGCTGTTAACGGAAGGAAATTTTTCAACCAAAAGAATTTATATAGTAATTTATAACTTTCTATACTTGTTTAAATTGAAATTTGAGTACAGATTTCATACCAAATAAATAGCAAGTTCCAATCTAACAGAAATGCAGTTGTAAGGATTGAGATAAAGATTACAAACAACTTGAAGGAAAAAAAAAATAACAAAGTAGCAAAATCCAAATATATTGAATGCATATGAGAGGTTCCCTTTTAACTAATAGGTTAGGGATATTTCCAGAGTAATAATGTTCCTACAAAGCAAAATTTTCTCAAGTGTCGCGATTACCCTCAATTAGTCAACTCCATATATTCCATTAATCATTAATTATTCATTTTCTTCTCTCTCTCTAATTAAAGTTTTTTCCTACTCACTTACTCACATTCTTCTCTATCTCGCTCCCTCTCTCTCTCTCTCTCTCTCTCTCTCTCTCTCTCTGTCTCTCTCTCTCACACACACACACACATTAATTAAAGTGGTTTTAGTTTTAATAATTTCTCATATATTGATTTTACATGTTCTTATTTTTTTATTTTTAAAATTTTACTCAAAGGGTTGTCCATTTTCTAAATACAATGTAATTTAAGTCAAAATAAATGAAATAATAATTTAAAATGAAAATAATTACAAAAAATAGTTTTACTTTCACTTCAATATTCATGGGATATATAATGTAATGTAATTTAAACTTATTTTCATCTAATTATTAGATAATATAAATACTTGATAGAAATCAAGTCTTATATGATAAATATGAACGCTTAATGAAAGATAAAAGTCAAGATTCACATGCCAAGTATAATAGAGAAAAAGATGGTAAAGTTTTAATAGTATTAGTTGCTTATAGCCATGATAACAAGTAGAATTCAAAGGAAAAGTGCATATTGCATGTCAAAAGAATTTTATGCTAAAGTATTGAGTTACAATGACACTATAATAATAATTATTATTTTAAACTAAAATTTGTTGGAGTTCTATTTACAAAAAATAAATCAACGAAGAAACAAAAGTTTTAGAATTGAATAAAAAGGAAGAGTGCATAAAAACAAAAAGATACAAGAAAAGATTAAGGGAAAACAAAGTTATTTAATTATAAAATAATAGATGTATTAGTGTGTGAGGGAGAAAGAGAGAAATAAGAATAATAGAAAAAAGAGTGAGAGACCATAATAGAAAATACTTAATTAGAAAGAGAGAAAAGAGGAGTAATTAATACTTAATGGATCCTAGGAAAATCAATGAACATATATGGTGTTGATTGATTGAGGGTAATCCTGACATTTGAATAAAATGTGCTCTAGTAGGAAAATAATTGCTCTAACAATATCGCTTGCCTAACTAATTTATAATTCTAAAATGATATTATTGTCTTGAAAAAAAAGAACGAAAAAATCCATATATGGTAAGTATGTTAATCTTTATCATTTTGGAATGAGCATTTTAAATTTTAAATTGTATAAATATGCTTTATACTAATTTAATATTGTAGATATTACTAACCACAGATGTGCCCCACTTCTCTCTCTCTCTCTCTCTCTATATATATATATATATATATATATTAAAACATACTGTTTGTATGTAAAGCTTTTATACATCCATTAATTGTGTGTATTTATTTATTTCTCTTGAAACACCTTGCCAGTAGGACTCTATTTTTTCTTATATGTCTAAGAATAAACCTCCCCCAATGTCTTCTAAAATTCAGACTAATCAAAATCTTGAGAATTTCACCATGTATGAAATTTCTAGTTCTTGGTCTAAGGAATGCGTGATTGATAGAGCTTTTTTGCATCATATAGGCAAGCTTGGTATTCATGTGTTGTTGGTTGACCATGATAAGGAGTGCCTTCTTGCGACGGCTAAAATGCTCGAATTATATTCTTATAAAGGTAATTTAAGCTTTCCTTTATTTCCACATAACTAGAGGGTTATTTTTTCTTTTGTTTTTTGGATTTGCTGTATAATCTTACTTTTGACATCATTGGTGCAAAGTAGAATTTTATCTTATACTTGTAAATGACAAGAAATACTTCAAAATTTTGGGGAAAATTTAACCCTTTTTGGTAAGCTACTCTAAAAGCCCTTAAAATTGTTTATAAAATTTTATTGAAATTCAAACTCTATTAAACTAGCCAATTAATCCTGTGTTAATTAGAAAATTGAAAGAAGGTTTTAACTGCATATTTTTTGTCCTATTAAATATTCCTCCTCTTGTAATTTTTAGAAGCCAAGGAGTTAAGTGCATAATGTTGATATTTCTTGTAAATATTTACATCTTGGTTATTTTCAAAAAATCTTATAGGGTAAGACTTCATTTTGTGAGGTCAAATAATAAAATGTTTCAATTATAAGGTGTATTGTATATATTTGAGTAAGTTTAGAAGTGAACTTATTCCATTTTTATGGATAAAATGGCTAAGTTGAAAGAAGTAAAAAAGTTCAGGGACTAAATAGTAATTTTGGTAAAAGCTCAAGAACTAAGGTAATTCATTCCTTATTTTATTGTATCTTTTTGTTGCCATACTAGTTTTTTGTTTATTTACCAATATCACATTTTAGCATCATGAAAGTCCGATGATGAGAGCACAACTTTGCATGGATAAATGCCATTCCATAATTTCTTACATGAACCATTTTTTTTTTTTGCAACAAAACTTTTCTCTTTTCTATCTTTAATAAAGAATTATTTTCTCTTGAATAAAAAATTATGATTATTGACATTGTTTAGATAGTGTTCTAGAATTATAAGTCACATTTGTTTTTCTTATTATTAATAAAACATTTATAAGTTTTACTCTTTGTAAGGAAAAGGTTATGGAGAATCTATCCCTTTTTAATCAAAACAATAAGGCATGTGCATTAATATATATTGAAAGTCAAGTCCCCATAGGTTAGGTGTTTTTGAGAATATGTTTCAAAACTATACTATAACATTGTATTTAAAAAAAATTTCATTATAGATATATTTTTAAATTTAAAAATTTTTAGAGTATTTTTAAATTTGTTAATTGTTTGACCCCTACCCACTATTGCCCCTTCCCTTCCTCTCTTCTTCTCACTTCTCCCTCTTCTTCTTTTTCTCCCTTCGTCCTCCTTCCTGCACCTCTCTTTTCCTCCCTCCCCCTTCTTTTGTAGTCGTGACTAGGTAGGGAAGGAGGGGAGGGAAAGGGAGGAGGGAGGAGGAGGAAGGAAGGAGAGGAGGAGGAGGGAGGAGGAGGAATGAGGAAGGAGTGGGAGGACAAGGAAGAGAGAAGAGAAAAAAGAGGGGGAAGGAGAGGGGCAATGATTGCGGTAGAGGAGGGAGAAAGGGAGGGGTGGTGGCGATGGTGGATGGAAGAAAAAAGAGGTGGTAGAATTTGTTATATTTTTACTTTTTTTTAAAAAAAATTTTGTTAAGTGTATTTTAGATTGTAGTTGGAGTATTTTTAAGGTATTTTTAGAATGTGCTACTATGATATTATATTTTAAAAATATATATTTGTAAAACATGCCAATCCAAACAGAGATATGAGCTTTGGAAGCACATTGGCGGTGTACGTAACAATCAAACATCGGGAAAGTGGCATGAATTCCTATCCTCTTGAAGTCAAACTATCGCATTAGAAACTCAATAAGAGGTCAAAGATAATTTAATTATTTGTTGGAAAATGTTAAAGACCAATGAGTCGGTTTAGAAGGTGTGTTTTTTTGGATGTTTGTATAAAATTTAAATATAACTTATTGTAGAATTAGTAGAAAAACTTTTGTCTATTTGAAAGTCTAGGAAAAATTTAAAAACTTTCTCATTTTTATTTTCTTTTCCTTTTTCTTTCTTTCTTTCCTTTCTTTCTTCTTTCTTTTTGCTCCCCACACCAGAGATGCTCTTCCTTCTCCCTCCCTCCTCATTGCCGCCATTGCTAGCCACCATCACGAATGTTTTTTCTTTCTATTTTTCTCACTCTCTTTTTTCCCTCCTCCTCTCTCTCTTCCCTCTTCCCCCTCTACCTACTTTGCCTTCACTCTACCTTTATCCCCCTCTCTTTCCCTATTCTTGTGACCTTTGGTCGCACAATAGTGACCACCTCTAGTCACATGACCAAGGGTCATTGGGATGGGGGAGGGGAGGAAAGGAGACGAGGTGGAAGGAGAGGGGGAGGGAGGGGGAATTGGGGGAGGAGGAGAAGAAGAAAGGGCAAGGTGAGGAGGGGAAAGAGGGAGGAAGAGGAAAAAGAAAATAGGGGGGGAGAGAGGGTGGCACTAGCACCTGTGTTGGAGGAGATGCTAGAGGAGCTGTTGACCAGTGGAGGTATTGAGGAGGGATGAGAAAGAAGAAGAAAGGCAACAAAAAAAAAATTTTGTGATGTTTTGAGATGCGTATTTTAAAAACTTTGGGTGTTTTAAAGGGTTTCTAGAAATAAAATTGTAAAAAAATTTTGTTTATTAAAAATCACCCAAAAAACACCCATCCCAAGCAGACCCAATATTTGTTACATAAATTTTGGAAGCCATTTTTGCAATTTCCAAAATAAGTATGTTTAGGAAACTTTTAATGGATTTGTAATTCTAAAAGAGTAAGAAGTGCTCTTAATCACTGAGATAATCAACTATGTTTGTTGGCGTAGAAATGCTTGTGTATTATTTTGGTTTTATAGTTGGACTAAATGTAGTTATGGTGAAATGAGATGTATGAGAATTTATTGTGAAGTTCTATATACATTTTGTATGAAAGAATTGAGGACAAATTTAATATGATTTTTATTTTTGTTGATGGAAGTAAGAGATTATGCTTATTGAAAAAAGTTTCTTATCCTTTGAAGTTATGACCCTTTTCCAATTAGTAATTTGGTAGCTCATTGGTTATTGGATTAAAGTTACTACCTGCTAAAAAATTATTTTTACCAATAAATAATCTCTACTCTTAATTTTGGGATTGATTATCATGAACCATAAATATACCACAAATCTTAAATAGCTATCATTCATTTAAACATTTGCCAAAGACATTTTAAGTTCCTTCAACTAATCCTTTCTAAGAAAGTAACTAAAATATTTCTGTGAATAGTGTGCAAATGATACATGATTACTACAAATTTCTATATCTTATCCTATTTGACAGTGAGTAACATTAATTATTAGCTATGTATCATTTTACAAAGATGTTAGGACATTTATAGAAGTCCATTAATCACATTTTTTTATATTTGATTAATATTGTGATTTATATTTCAATTACTTCCTCATTTATTTTCCATGTTGACTTTAGTATCAAGGGTTGAACTAGCGTCAACTGCTTTGATGATGCTTTCAAATGGGTGGAAGTTTGATGTGGTTATGACAAATGTTCACTCCCCAGAATTGCTTACAATGAAGCTACTTGATGAAGCAGCTAAGATGAACATACTTGTGATATGTGAGTACCATAAGTTGTTTAATATACATTTCCTATTTTTTCAGAGAATTACAGTTAAGATGAAAATTCCTATGATGTATGAGTGCCATTAAATGCTTAATATACATTTTTCTTTTTAATAGAGCATTATAGATGTTATTCTTTTTTTTTTTAAGTGTAAGTGGAAGGTTTCGAATTCATGACCTCTCATTTACACTCTCTCTTTTCATACCATCAAACCCACTCCTCCTCCCATACTAGCTTGTTATTCAATATTTTGGAACAATCCCAATTAACGTTATTCTTTATATCTAACTTTTAACACTTTTTAGGACCATATATTTTTCAGCTTATCCAAACTTGGCCTTCCCATGTTTTTGAAGTTTGAATCTTTTAGTTTTCTATGTTGATTTATCATGCGATTTTATGATACTCTAACATATCTTGTTTTCTAAATAAAAAATGACCAATTGTCTCAAATTTGAAAGGTAGAGGCTCATATTTTTTAACATTTAAAGAACTTAAATTGGGATTGTTTTAAATAAGTAAGATTTTATTAACATCCCAGGCAACAACACTAACACAATAAAATACAAGTCTATCAATGACAAGCTTAACTAAAAGACACCTACCCAAGTCTAACACAAACCCTACTCAATAATCAATACTCAATGGAAGATCATTAACAAAAAATATAATCCAGTAGTAATCAAGATCGCTCAAGCCACCTGTTTGAGTTGAAATTATGATTGGTTTAATAAAAAAAGAAATATGAGTAACTAAATTAAAATTGGTTGAATACATGATGGACATAAATAATTTTCTACATATAACTCTAACATTCTGATAGCCATTTGTGGCATTTAGCTTTGCTATTGCTAGTAATTTTTTTTTCTGGTTTTTATTGTTATTAAATATGATTCCTCTTGTTTTTGCATGAAGTGATGTCTGACTTTGAAGATCCTTTCATAGCAAGAAGGGCCTTAGAACGTGGAGCATTTCTTTATGCTAAGAAGCCAGCAAGTTTAGAGTTGGTTAAGTGCCTATGGCAATATGTAGTTCGAGAGAGGAAACAAAAGGGCAAGGAGAAAGAAAATGTACAAAAGAAGAATGAAAGTGACAGAAAGAATATTAGTGAATTATTGGATGAGACACCTGAGAAAAATAGTGCACCAGAAAATGGCATGCAAGAGAAAGGCAAAGGAAAGGCTGAAGTGATCATAAATGGTCAAGAAGTTATGAATGGTGAATTAGGTGATTTACCAAATTTTACTGACAGTTTGGGTAAGAGAGTATGGACTTCAGAACTTCATGCAAAATTTGTGGATGCAATCAATCAGCTAGGTGAAGGAAGTAAGTCTCTAGCAATTACATGTTTTCAAATGTATTTAGATCTTTTGAATTAATTTTGTATATATTGAAATCTGAAAGTGTCACTAGCAAATATGGATACATCCGATATTTATAAGAATTGAAATTCAAGTTCAAATTGAGATTATGTGGTAGGTATCTAAATCTGTTAGTGTATATAAAATTAATACAAATCTTTATGTAGATACTTTGATCTACAATATCACAATTTATATATTCTATTATATTAAAATAGGATGCTTCCCTTCAGACATTCTGGCTCTTATGAATGTTCCTGGCCTTACAAGGATGCAAGTTGCTAGTCATCTACAGGTTTGTTTCCAAAGTGCATTGCCAAGAATAAATATGCTCTTTGATTGTTATGGTAATTAATCCATAGATCATTGTCACAAGTTGCTTCCATATTTAAGTTTAAAGATGTTCTCTTATAACAATTAGTCCTATTAAGTTCTCCCATAAGTAATCTCATAAATTTAGTGTTTATATTCATAGATGAATCTCAATTTTGTATTATCTTTTAACATACCTTCAACTCTTTGGGTCATTTCTGCTTTTGTTTCATACTAATTTAACCCCTGATATTTCAATTCTATAATGATATCCTATTTTCTTATGACTTGCACTTTTAGTTCATCCTTGAATAGTATAAATTTTACAACATGATACACCAAATGTGTTCGTATTAAGATACAAAAGATAATTTCAGACATTAGGTTGTTGAACATTTCAACACTATTAAACCACAACTAGAACTAGTCCAAATGAAAGAAGATATAAAAGGACATTCATTATAGAAATATTGTCCTTTAAGCATATTTTTCCCTAAATCTTTTTTGACATGTATGTACTAGATGTTTTCTATGGATACAACCATGATAAAGTACATTTTATTCGAAAAGGTAGTCTTGGCTCGCAAAACACTTATGTTCCTTGAAAAGTAAAATTACTTTTAAGAATCCAAATAGTATTTTCCCTAATGGCATGGGATGCATTTGGTGGGTATGCTTTTTGTCTGTTTTCAATAGAGAATATTTCATTACAACTTTAACTATAGTAACTTACTAAAACACCTCGAATTTTATAGAAACACATCATATAATACAACAAAAATACACACCTTTTTTCCTCTTTCACCACAACCTTCCTTAACCATTTCACCTCTTCTCACCACCGTAGCCCTCACCTCCCAACCAGTGCTGCTCACCACCACTCTTCCCTCCACTGTGGCCGCCTCACCTCCTCCTTTTCCTTCATTTTCGCCCCAATTACCTCTCTTTCCTTCTCTTCCACCTTCTTTCCCCCGACCACTTCCCTCACGTCCTCCTCTTCCTTCTCCCTCATATTCTCTCTCCTCTCTCTCTCTCTCTCTTTCTTTGCCACCCCTCTTTCTCCCCTTCTCTCTTTCTCGCACCTAACAAACCCTCCCTAATTCTCCACTCGATCTGTGGAGAAGAGTGGGAGAGGGTGAGTTAGGGGCAGGGAAGAGAGGAGAGAGGAAAAAAGGGGTGTAGAGGAAAAAAAGAAAGAAAGGGAGAAGGGGGGCAGGTAAAGGAGAAGGAGAAGGTAGTGGTGGAGGAAGGAAAAAGGAAAGAGAAGGGAGAGGTGGTGGCAGTGTGTTGGTGAGATAGAAGTGGTGATGGTAAGTGGCAGAAGTAGTAGTGGCAATGGACACATGAAGAGAAAAAAGAAGGGATAACGGGTAGGAAGAGGTGTTGGTGATTGCTAGTATGTGTGGTGGCTGGATAGGTAGCACATGGCGGGTGACAGAATTTTACAAGTATTCTCTAAACACTTTAAATACATAAATTTTTTTGTAAAAATTCTATGGTAACTCATAATAAAATATTAGACAAATTTCCAAAAAGCATACCATCTAAATGAACCCAAGTATTTTACTTGTGTCAACTTACCAGGACTAACATGAGTTTTTTTCCTCATTTTAAGTAACAATTCATACTTCAATTTTCAAATTATGTTTATGTTGTTTAGAAATGTCGCCGTAACTCATGGCGTGATCCATGTGATCGTAAGCGTCATTCATCTGCTTCTGAGCATACTTCACATGATGATGAAACTCAAGAAAAAATTCCCCCGAAAAGAAGATTCGGTTCAATGCCTTGTGGAGAAAATAGGTCCAAAAGAACTCCTGAACCTGCACAAGCCTTTGAAGGTGTCCAATCATTGAAATTGAAGAACCCTAGAATTGAATGAATGAAGAGTTTCCGAAAGTCCTTTTCCGAATCTCCTATTATATATTTATAATGATGGATATTGGTAAGTTTTACCAACTGGAATTTTATATTCCTTGTTTGGACCAATTTGTTTTTCTTCATTTTGAGTCTTTTAGTGTGATACTTTCTTGTGTTTGAAAAATTTGAAGTTAAGTACTTATCTTTAATTTCATTCTTCTTAGAAGAATAGCATTTTAGGGAAGACTTTGGAGGTAACATTGAAAAAGAAAAAGATGGTTGAATGTTTCAAATAATACTCATTTTGCTTGCATAGCCATCTTTCTCCAAAAAATTTTTGATTGCAACATTGAAGATATTTTCTAATCACTTTTAATTTTTTAATCACTGTTTTATTTCACATACGTCTTATCATAAAAAGTATTATTGTATTATTCTAAAAAATTTCTAAAAAATCTTGAATTCCAACCAGACTAAAGCAAATTTTGATGTCCATTGTTCGTCGTGACTTTAAAATCATTAAAATACTATATCTCAGAAATTAATTGATGTAACAAATCCAAGGCGACAAGGATGGAAATTTTACTAATATAGGAAATATACGTTCAATCATAATTTTAGATTTTTTTGACCTAATACCACCTAAGATGGTGGTCTTTGGCACAAACTTTCATAAGTTGTATACATGATGAAAAAATAGGTACAAAGAGGGGAAATTCAAGCATTATCTTTTATACATTCCATATAGCAAATGTAAGTAGTGTCCATATTATCCAATCCATTGGGACTTTGTGGTTGCAGGTGCAACTATATAGAGTTTTATAAGATCTATATCAAACCACATTAGCTTGGTCTGATCTAGAGTGTTCGTTTCAAAATTTTTTAATTTGAAATAAATAATCTAGATCGAGTTGAACTGATATAGTTTGATTTGAACTATAAAAGGCATAGTATCATATCCAATCAAATCACTAGCTGAGATATATACTTCCTATTTAATTTGGCTAGACTTTGTCTGGCAATAAACATGATAGAAATTAAAGCATTTGAATCTCATCATTAGCAGATTTGGTATGATGTTGTCAATTTTCCTTATAGTTAGCAAGTTGCCTTGAAGAATATCAAGTAGATCATTGGAATCTATTTCAACAATGACTTTCTCCAAATGTTGGTTTGTAGATTTTTAAACCTTCAAGTTTTTTTGGTAAGCAAATTAAGAAAGTCAAGAGATTGAGAATCATCCTACCAGATTTGCGCATCAAATCCTCTGTCCCAATTTTCCACCCTATCTCCTTTGTCCCTTTGACCAAAATTGCCACATGCCTATAATTAAAACATCTGTCTGTAGCTAGTTAATGTAGTTCAACTTCTTAATAGTATGACACTAGTTTATTTTATCATCATCCAATGGCTGGAATAGGACATTAGTTTGTTAATTGTAATCCAATGGGCTAACTTCAGGTGGCACATAAAAGATCTTCAAATACTTCCTCTATTTTTTTTCCTGCTAAACCTAAATATCTAAATGCCTACTAATTCTCTTCCCATCACATCAAATCCATCAAAATAAAATTTTGAATGATGATGTTTGTGGAAAAAATTGGATGGTTGTGAAACCAAATCAAGTACAAATTAGACAAATCAAATGTCTGACCATTTTTTGGGATAAAAATCCCGAAAATTTGGGCCTATAGGAAGCACCTAATCTACGTGGGATTTCATGGCTTTCATGCTTCCAAGTACAATTGGCTGGTGAGAAAAGCATTTGTACAGAAGCTAAAAAGAATTTCGTGTAGTTGTCATCAAAGAAAAAGAGAGTTTTTCTACCTTTGTCTTTTGTAATTTTCTGCTATAGGAAAGAAGATTTTCAAATCCATGAATTCATTAACTAATGTATTTTACCATTATCCAATGGCTTGAATAGGATATTAGTGTGACAATCCCACTTTCTCCAAAGGCGAACCAGAGGGGTCAGCGGACCGCCTGCCTAACTCTCGCTAGGACTCACTACCATCCATAACAAGAATTACATGAAATTTCTAAACTAATCAAAATCATATTCATTACACCTCAAAATAACATTTACACACCTCCAAAAGCTATTATATAGGTTCGCGTACAAAAGATTTATCATTCGGCGCCTATCTTAACTACAACCTAAAAATATATACACTACAGTTATTTCTATTAAAATAAAACTTAAAGCCCCTCAAACATTCTAACTGTATTCTTGAGCACTCTCGGATCCGAATCCTGTTAAAGAAAACAAAACGTGGGATAAGCTTACGCCCAGTGAACATTCCAGGTAAACAAGCAAAGTAAGAGAATAACACAATTTAACATGTAAACACGTTTTTCCAAGTAATATAGGTTCAAGTAAATCGAAACTCAACTTTAAAACTGGTAGTGGAGCAATTAATTGTAATAGGAATCATTCAATGTAAAATACTTGATAAACAATAACATTCATGCGTGCATTTCAATCATTCATTCAAGTAAATACAATGATGAACAATACTTTAAACATTAAAAGGAAACGGGGCTCACATGGAGCAACATTCATCTTATAATTGCCAATAAACAATCTCCTACATTTTACCACCTTATAACCTCCAAACTCCTACATTATGTCCTCCGAAAGATCAACAATCCCCTCATTTAACATTCATGTTATGCCCTCTAAAAAATCAATAATTCCCTCATTTAACATTAAACATTAAACATTGTACTCAAGGCCTTTCGGCAAAGAGTTTTGAGCTTTGCACTTAACATTGGTAAGTTATAAACCCAAAACTGTCCAGCTGATCCGACCTTGCAAAAGGCAGGTCTTGGATAGGGTGCCAGCATAGGGTTAAACTCAATTCAGCCGATGCGAGATGCGATAAAGTACACATTGGCCTACATTCTTGCACATTTATCACTCACTCATACAATGTACACATGCACTCTTAGCAAATTAACAAGACAAGAAAATCACAACAGTCATTCACTTATTTGCATGTCATTCAAAGGAGAGCACTTAAGCAAATAATAACATTTTCTCAAGTCATGCATAATCAAATAACATGCATTGGAACACTTACCGACAAAGCAGAGCAAATCAAATGGTCCCACCAAGGTTCTCGTTTTCCATACCAAAGCCTATATTCAAGCAAGTACAAAACTTTAAGATTCCAACTAGAGCAACTAAACAAAAGAAGGAATGATTGAGAGAGCTACTAGAGCGACTTGACTTCAAAGCGACAAATGACCCAAAGAAGATTTCAAAAGGACATAAGTTTTAAAACCTACGCGAAGGTCCAAGTTCCAGAAAGTCACTAATACACGTTAGGTTTATGATTCAAGCAAGGTTTGGCGTGAAAAGAATGTTTCTCGAATCAAAAACTAAGAACAACAATAAATACATGAAAATGGTACAAATACTGGAAATTTTTCAGTTTTATGGTAGTGAAAAATAGCTAATTTTCGCTCCCTTTGAGTAATCGGTTTGCGACCAAATCGAAGCATGACTCTAGTATTATGTGTTGGCAAATAGTACAAGCTATTTCAAGTCCAAACTATCACGAATCGATGGCGAAACAAGGCCAAAACAGTAGCCCTATTCCATACCCAGAAATCAGGAAATTCAACTCAAAAGCCAATCAAAACTCAAGTTTCTTCAAATTAAATGCATGGTTTTCACTACAAATCAGTCCACAAGAGTTCTAATAAGTTTATAGCACAAGATTGAGCCAAACTTTCATCAAAACAAACAAAAAAGTGAAGAGAAATAAACTCAAGAAAACTGGTCAGCATGCATACATTTGGAAACAGAATTTTCTCCAGTTTTACTTGACATTGTTTGAAAAATCATATCGCAAGCTTCTTAAGTCCAAAATTTATAAACTTTATACCGTTGGAAAATAGATTCAAAGGGTTACAATTTCTTAGAAGACACCTTTACAAGATTCTATCCACAAGTTAGTCAAAATCCAATCTCAATTGGCTACTTTATCCAGTAGAAAGACAGAATAGGAATAGAAATTCAGTCAACTTTGAAAAATCACAGATATTCATAGGAATTTAGAAAAATTCTGAAATTTTCACGGTAAAATGTACTCTGAATCTTGTTGCAACCAAGATATAACAGATTTACCAATACTGCTTAGTCTCCTGTGCGAAAATTTTCAACAACACTTCCTCTTATTTTCTTAACTTTACTCCAACAAAACTACTACTTAAACACACATACATAACATCCACTTCTAGGGTAAGGTTAAACCAAGTTCCTTGAGTACAAATCTCATCAAAACAACACAAAAATCCTCACAAAATTGAAGCTAAAAATTTGGCCAGCCCAAGCATAAATTCCAACTCGTGGATGTTCAATTTTTATTTCATGTGCACCAAGTTAACTAAGCTTACTTTAACCATGATTCTCATGCTAACACAACCAAGAAAATCTAAAGAAATCCTCACCTAATACACCTAACCATACATCAAACACATAGAAGGCATAAACATAAACACATGATCCAAGCTTCAAAACAAGAACCCAAGCCAAGCCATCAACAACCCAAGTATCTAGGTTATCTAAGCACCTTAATTACATGCACACCCTACTAATTTAAAGCATTAAAATTCATGATTTAAGATTTACCTCAAGCTCTCAAGCTTTGCAAGTTGTACCAAGAACTCCAAGAATCACCTTTCAAGTAGCAAGTCAAGGTTGGTTAGAATCTAGTTCAACTTCCTCTTGAATCTTGCACTAATATTCCAAGAATTAGACTTAGGGTTTATGTGAAGTTTTTCCTCTCAAGAGGTTTACCCAAGAGCTCAAGACAAAAGGGCTAATGTTTTGTTAAATGGTAAAGTTTACTTAAGAAGCTAATTGTCCAAGTCAAGGTGTTGTAGTGTGATGACACTTGGCCAAATTTCTACCTAGCAAGTTTTTCCCAATTTCCTTCCAATCCTAATAATTTACTTAAGTTCTAACTTCACCCCAAAATAATTAAATTTTCTAGGGTTTCTTAGACATAACAAAAATTAATTCTCTCATTTTCTTAGACTCATTTTTATCAAAGTTAAATAAAGTAAAGAAAATAAGGCCCCAAAAATGAATCATATCTTGAATGCTTAAAATAATTTAAATGCATATAAATGGATTAAAAATGAAAACTTAAAATTCGGAGTTCTCACAATGAGTTTGTTAATTGTAATCCAATGGGCCAATATCAAATGACACACAAACAAACCATATTAGCAAATAGCAAATACAACGAGTTAAAATCTTTGGGCCTCTTAGGATAATAAAAACATGAGGCTCATTAATTCGAAATCCTAAAAGAGCATTTTCAGAAAGGTTGAACATGATGTTTGTAGCTAGTCATATATAACAGAGTTGAAGGAATGAAAAATGAAAAAGAAAAGCAAAATTCCTGATTCAAAGAATTGAGCATATATTAAGTGTCAACCAATGGACAAGCCACTTGTCAAGAGAAGGATATGCTACAGTAACTCATCCTGCCATTTTATTACATTTGAGGGAAGTCAAAACCATTGTTATTAAACCCCACCCAGCCCGACGGTTCAACCGATCAACTTGGTGAATCAGCCTCTGAGTTGGGTTGCTAATTAGATCGGAGTTGCATGGAACCCGTTGATGACTATTCAACTTGGACAGTTTAACCAGAGGACTGGGAACCCGAATAGTTATTGATAAACTTGATGGGTTTTGGAAATTATTGTGAAGTTACTTTGTTACCTAAATTTTCATTTGACCAGGGACACTAATTCAGGCATTTTCATCTTTCTTCGTATCATGCTAACAATTAGGGATTTAACTTCGTTCTTCTTTCTCACTTCCTCAGCTCCACAGCAAAAAATCAAGATTCAAGAATAAAATTCTCTTCTTCTCTTTCCTTTATTCTTCCAATTTTCCTCTCTTTGGCTGTTCGTGACTTATGTTTGGTGGTTTAACATTTAGATTTATCATTTATGTTTGTGTGTAATATCAATAAAAATTCATGAATTGTTGTACTTATATTATAATTTATATGTTTATTTAATTATATTACATATTTTTTTATCATATAGTGTGACCCGACAGTTCAATCAATGAACTAAAATTGAACCGCGACCCGCCAACCCAATCCTCCTGCCGAGTTAATGACTAGGTTGGTTTTAATAACTATGGTCAAAACACAATTCTATGATTAAGTCATTGGGCAATATTGGAATCATCATCTTTAAAAGCTACCAAATGACTTTCTCAGATTAATTTTAGGCAATATTAGAAGCCAAGGGAGTATAGTATCACAATTCGTTGCAGCATATTTCAGCCAGTCCAGCATTGTTTCAAACTCATCCTTGCCTTGCTTCTAAATCCGGTTTTAAGCAAGAAATCCATTCAGAACTTGGACTAGATAACCCATCAAGCAGTTGGTGAGCATTTTGCTTTACCCAAAAATTCTGCTCTTGACCCTTACTTGATGCATGTGCAAGCAAGGGGTTTCGTGGGAAGGCGAAGTCGACAAATTCCCGAAGCCTCTACAAAAGGAAAGAGAGAAGATACGACTGTCTCCCCATTTTATCATCGATGCTTAAATCAGATAGGAGCTCAACAAATAATAGACGAGAAGTTCTAGAAGGGATTTTTTCGTTGCCTATTCTTAATTCATATGAGGCTATTTATAGTACTCTAGGAAAAAGGGATCCTCGGGCCTTGAACTGCTTTTATGGAGTAGAGTGCGGCTATAGGTCAGTCATAGGTCCTGTATATTGATAAGGTAGGTCCATTAAAACCTGCCTTCATGTCAGAATGTCATATCAATCATTCTTTGTCTTCTCTATACATGTAACGTGAGACCTTCTAAGCTTCAAGAATATCTGTGCATACACCAGAAAGACCTCAGGGAAGGGCGGGATTCGAGGAGTGGGTCTCAGATCCCTCAATGCATTCATTGCATGTTTAATTAAATCCCTTTCGCAAAATCTCTTGTAGTCATAAATAAGCAATACAAAATTTGGGCCTTCAGTGTTAGGTGGTGAAGATGGTAGGGAAATAAAGGAGTTAATGATGCGAAAATATGATCCAATGATTCAAGTTCAAGTCATGCAAGTGGAGAATCCATTGAATTTCTTCAAATCCGCCCTTCCTTGATTTAGTTTTCCTTAATTTTTAGTTGTTTATGTTATTCTAGTTGTTAGTGTTGCTTGGGACATTAATTCCAGCAATAGTACACAGTTTCAAAATCAAGAAGTCAAGAGTTGATGGTCAAGAATCCATGGTTAGATTCGCTATGGACCCGATTCAATCCATGGCCGGATTGAATTGCATCTTGAATTGGAGTTAATATTGAATCGTTAATTTCATACAATAAAGGTTAATGTCATGTTGACCATCGTATAACTGAACTAGAGTTAGGTTTAGTTTCCTATTCTAGTCAAATTAGAGTTTTAGGAAAGTAAGTTAATTGTTTCCAAGTTTTTGTAGCTCTTTGAGTCTTGTAAGGCCATAAATAAGCCTAGCTTGTAATGTTTTCAGAGGTTAGATTATTGTGAATGAAAATTGTGAGTTTTCTCTTCCTTGTTCCTTGGGAATGTCCATTGATACAAAGTGACTTGAATTTGCTTTATTTAAGTTTTGGCTTATTAATTCAAGATCACGTTGAATTATGGCACCATTCTACCAAAACATCCTAGTTCGCTATCTTATTAAGTTGTGGGTTGCGATTAGATTCAAGGTTCGTAATTTCGTGAGTTAGAGGGGTAGAGGTTGTTCTATCTTTTGTATACATAACCTGATCAAGATAGATCCTTCCGTTGTCTGCGTAATTCGTTTCTCAAGAGCGGGAGTTTGGACATTCGGGTTCATATTAGTTAATGACAAAAGAATTTGAACTCGCAACTGAATGAAAAAAGATGATGAATATGGGGAGTGAAAATTATCTTAGTTGACTGGGGGAGCCTACCACTCCATTTTTGCCTTGCTATTAGTTAAAATATTGATGAAAATGCTCCAAAATAATTACTACTGAAAATGATCTTGTCTTCTTGTATTGTTGACATAGCTGAGTGGAGAGATGTTTTAATTGTCAATATGCATGGCAGATAGTCAGGACAATGGAGAAAGTTGGGATAAATGATTTGAAGCTGCAAAACTGTGCCAAACTAGCCCTTCCACTTAGAATGCCTGAGTTTTTAAGAGGATCCATTGACTGAATATACAATCCGATTCAAACCTTTAACATCTTTAATACTTATCCATGCCTGAAATTAATAAAATCTTATGAAATAATTGTGTATTTGTTAATGATAGATTTATCTTAGAGCAATAAACTTTTAATTATATAATGTATAATTGAAAATAATACATATACATAGTAACTATATAAATATATTGCTATTGCTTTTTACTCATATACTATTTATGAACATTTCAAAAACTAAAATTATCTAGGTTTCCAAAAAAAAAAAAAAAACTCAAGCTAACTCAATCTTGGCCAAAGTAATTCATTTTGAAAGATGGGCAGGCTAAGATCCATCTATGAGCTTTGAATGGGTAAATTTTAAGCCAATAAGTTAGATTCATTTCTTATATTGGGGTTGAGCTCATCAAAGTCCAACTAACTGAGCCAAAATGATAGATTTGATGATGGGTAAGCGTTGGGTGCATAGGGACTAGGGACGGGAATAGGTAGGATGTGTATGGTAAGATGGGGAAATTGGTTGAGTGAAAGTAAAAATAAAATAATTTATAACCTTGATTCATAGAGTTTTTATTTTAAATGTTTTCCGACTAGTTAAAATAACATTTTTTGCGTTTCAATAACAATGCTTATTTCCATATATTTATCTCTCTTGTAAAACATAAACAATTTAAACAAATGCCATTTTTTATTTTTTATTGTTAAATTTTGCAAATGAAAGTGAAAAAACACTAAACAGTGAAGTTTGGCCCCTAATTTATTGACAACCACAAGTCAAACTATTTATTTGAATATGAAATAATTCTTTTTAGAGAAACTAAAGGGAACTATATTGAACGTGCATGTCTTAAGCCGTTTGCAGCGGCTAGGGTTTTTGTGGCTAGGGTTTCGACTAGGGTGCGGCATGGGGGCTGTCTCCGGCGTGGTTGCTGGTGATGGCTGTGACGCCCCGAAAAGAATAAATACAAAAAATTGATCAAAATAAGCTTCATTTTGCAAGCTTCTTGGCCGAATGTTCTTGCTCAAGAAAGAAAGAAAAGCTCTCAATTTCTTCCTTCTATTTCTTGCTCAATCTTCAAATCCAACCAATAAAACTCCAAATCATTCCATAAAATCTCTTTGCTAAGTGGTCTTGAGGTGTTTTGTGGAGTTGTTTGGAAAGCTAAGGTGATTTGTTGCTCTATCTCTTGTATGGCTAAGGTGAGTTGTGAAGAACCACTCTCATCCCTTAATTGATGTTCAATTCATGATTGGTGGTGGTATAAGATGCACTTTTATGGATTATATCTTGATTTTGGTTGAATTGGTGAAGTTTTATAATTTTTGGGGATTTTTCTGTTTTCATATGGATATGATTATGGGGTCATGTATGATGATTGGAAATGATGTTTAATGACTCTAGGAGGTGGACAAAGCGATTAATTGCAATCAATTTCTGTTTTGGAAGGAAAAGTGGAAAACTAGGTTTCAATGTTCTTCATTCTGTCCGAATTTTTAGATCCTAGTTAGAGGCCGAATTGGCCTTTGCTTAAAACATAAAAGTTGTAGGGAATGACATTTTAGAGGTGCCTACAAAATTTCAGGTCAATCGGAGTAGTGTAGAATGAGAAAAGTCAAAATTACTATTGCTGTCCTGGTTTTACCCGAATGTAAGAATTGCGCCTGTAATTGGTTGTTTTGGCTGGAATTGCTTCCGAATTGGTTGTTGAGGTCTTCTGTTGAAATTTGGCCCTGTTTCTTAGCTTTCATCTGGTTTTGGAATTTCTGGATTTGGACTTGGATAGCCTGATTTATGATGTTTCCGCTAGAATGCGTTCTGTGAATCTGTTTTTGTGATTCTGGTGTAGTTTCTTGCATTTTTGACCTGGTTACACTCGAAACTGGGTTGAGTGACCTTCTGCAATATTGTAGCCCTTTCTCTTAGTTTCGAAATGGTGTATCTTACACCTTCATCCGACAATCGTAACGCCTTTGGTACCATTACCGCAAAATGATGTCAAAAACTATTTTTCTGGTTTTGAGCTTAACTTTCATTTCCGGACTTTTCCCTAGCTTGACTTGTACTTGTACTACTTGGAGCTTGCTGAATGGCTATTGAATGAACTTGTTGTTGTGTGTGTACCTTTGGGTTTGAATGAGGAAATAATGAAGCCATGATGGCTGGAAAAGTTAGCAAATTCAGGGGAAGTGCTGTCCTAACTTTGAAGGGATTTGTTTGCATTGAGTTTGTGATCTAAGACTTGGATTTGAGCAAGGCAATGATATATGATGGATGATTTCTGAGCCGTGGAGGTGAGTGACCCTAAACTATTTCCAAAGTACTTGTGAAATATTTCTTGCATTATGTACTCGATTGCATCTCATGCGTGCTTGCATGTGAATTCATGACATGATTTGGCTTCAATGAGTTCTGCGAAAGTCTTGTGCTGGACACCAACGTCTCCACCATTTTCGTGAGTTCGTGACATGATGGAGCAAATGGCTCCGGAGCTCAAAAAGGGGCTCCCTCCTAATGTTAATGTTAATGTTAAATGATCTATTTGAGCGTTGGGTGTTCAAGTGCTGTGATTTCATCGGCTCACGAGAGCACTAAACGTATATTTGATCTCCGAATCATGACATCATCGAAATGATCGAAATGCAACATTGTGAAATATATTTGTTTAATGATTTTACTGGTTACTCGCTGAGCTTCTAACTCACCCCAAAAATATTTTATTCCCCTCCACAGGGCTCAAGGCGAAGGAAGGACTTGTTGTGCTTATTCACATGATGGATGGCCTATATTTTGTACAATTTGGATTTGGAATCATTTTATGTATAGTTGGGAATTGTTTCCGCTGCATTTGTGACATGTAATTATTGGAGACTTGGATGTATATTTGTGGACCATGTGATGTATATTTGAGATTTATATTGTAATTCATTTGAGGATTGTAGTGAACGACTGAGTCCCGGCGAGAGCTGGGCAGGCGACCTGCCGAACCCTCTGGTTCGCCTTAGGGGGAGGTGGGGCCGTCACAGTTGGTATCAGAGCTTAGGTTTCAGATCTCTGTAGTGTATCCTAGGCTTGAAGTTTAGGATGCCGGACTGTGGGTTTGATTTGACTCTTAGTGTTTACTTGGAATGCTTGAGTGATTTTTGCGGGATGTCTTGACTTGATTGGTACAAGAGGGAATGTCGAGGACGACATTCTTTTAAGGAGGGGAGTTTGTGACGCCCCGAAAAGAATGAGTGTGAGACCCCGGAAATTTTCTAATTTTCTAGTGTTTATTTTATTTAATCGCCCGCCTTTTCTACATTTTCTTTATTAGAAAATTTTCTCGGATAAAGTTTATGAGCAAAGATAGTTTTAAAATGATTTTTCTAGTATCGGTTAGTTTTTGAGAAATTAAGAGCGTATTTTGAACGTGGGACCCGCAAGTGCGGTAAACGCAATATATTTTTGACAACTTATTGGATTTTTGTATTAAGTGATATTATTTTACAAGGTGTTAAGATATTTGTATTGGAGAGACAAAAAAATAAGTTTTGAACCAAAAGGTGACAAGTGTCACCTTGTGATTTAATCTTGGACTTTGACCATTTGACTTTACCTTTACCTTTACCAAATAAATACAAAAAATTGATCAAAATAAGCTTCATTTTGCAAGCTTCTTGGCCGAATGTTCTTGCTCAAGAAAGAAAGAAAAGCTCTCAATTTCTTCCTTCTATTTCTTGCCCAATCTTCAAATCCAACCAATAAAACTCCAAATCATTCCATAAAATCTCTTTGCTAAGTGGTCTTGAGGTGTTTTGTGGAGTTGTTTGGAAAGCTAAGGTGATTTGTTGCTCTATCTCTTGTATGGCTAAGGTGAGTTGTGAAGAACCACTCTCATCCCTTAATTGATGTTCAATTCATGATTGGTGGTGGTATAAGATGCACTTTTATGGATTATATCTTGATTTTGGTTGAATTGGTAAAGTTTTATAATTTTTAGGGATTTTTCTGTTTTCATATGGATATGATTATGGGGTCATGTATGATGATTGGAAATGATGTTTAATGACTCTAGGAGGTGGACAAAGCGATTAATTGCAATCAATTTCTGTTTTGGAAGGAAAAGTGGAAAACTAGGTTTCAATGTTCTTCATTCTGTCCGAATTTTTAGCTCCTAGTTAGAGGCCGAATTGGCCTTTGCTTAAAACATGAAATTTGTAGGGAATGACATTTTAGAGGTGCCTACAAAATTTCAGGTCAATCGGAGTAGTGTAGAATGAGAAAAGTCAAAATTACTATTGCTGTCCTGGTTTTACCCGAATGTAAGAATTGCGCCTGTAATTGGTTGTTTTGGCTGGAATTGCTTCCGAATTGGTTGTTGAGGTCTTCTGTTGAAATTTGGCCCTGTTTCTTAGCTTTCATCTGGTTTTGAAATTTCTGGATTTGGACTTGGATAGCCTGATTTATGATGTTTCCGCTAGAATGCGTTCTGTGAATCTGTTTTTGTGATTCTGGTGTAGTTTCTTGCATTTTTGACCTGGTTACACTCGAAACTGGGTTGAGTGACCTTCTGTAATATTGTAGCCCTTTCTCTTAGCTTCGAAACGGTGTATCTTACACCTTCATCCAACAATCGTAACGCCTTTGGTACCATTACCGCAAAATGATGTCAAAAACTGTTTTTCTGGTTTTGAGCTTATCTTTCATTTTCGGACTTTTCCCTAGCTTGACTTGTACTTGTACTACTTGGAGCTTGCTGAATGGCTATTGAATGTGTTATTCTTGGTTTTGATGATCACAAAAGATCGTTTATACTGACCAAGATTGATCAGGCTTGATGAAACAAGGAAAGCATATGTTTGATTGACTCCAGTCTACGATGCTTTGGATGTGGCAAACAAGATTGAAATAATATAAATGAATTTAGTCATTGTTTTGTTCCAATCAAAGATACTGTCTTTTAAGTATGTCTAGTTTGTCATTCTTGGTACTTTGAAATGTTTATCTAACCTCCTTCAAATACAAGTGTTTCTGTCTATCCAAGAATCAGGTTCAAATATGTCATGAAATGCAAGACAACCAAAATGAGAAGCAAAAACAGGACAATCAGGTCGGACGGCCGAAAGGAAACTGTCGGACGTCCGGAAGGATCGGACGCACACCTCGGACGCATATCAACCAGATCGGAAGTCCGAAAAATTCCAAGATAACTTGCTAGCTCTCGGCCTACGATCGGACGCTGTGCTGTCGGACGACAAAAATCTCATCGGACGTCCGAACTTCAACTTGGCTATTTTCGGACGATGGGTTCGGACGATGATTTGATCGTCGGACGTCCGAAAGCCCCAACGGCTAGTTGACCCTTCATCTGCCTTCTATCCGTTGGAAGCTTTAATGAAGCTCATTTCTGTTCCCCTTTAAAAACAAACTGTTCTGAACGAAGGAAGGACTTTTGCACACTTTGTTTACAAGATCTCAAGAGATATTTTAGCTAGAAAATAGTCTCCAAAGCTAGATTTGTTTTAAAGTGGTGTGAATTTCTGGTGAGCATTTCTTTTGTGATTGAAAGGATCTTTAGTGTAGCTTTGTTGAGGGTTTTCTGAGTGATTGTAAAACTTCTTAGCTTGACTAAGTGAGGCTTGGGGCAAGGAGGAAGTGCTCCCTCCATTGTACATCTAGTTGATCGTCTTCCATCAAAGAGAAGTTGCTCTTCCTAGTGTGTGGTCTTCAAGTTTGAGGATAGCTTGGTAGACACTTGGTTTGATTCCCCAATTTACTTTTCTGTTTAATAAAATTCTCATTGCTTGTTTATACTTGTGTTTCTGATCAATATTGCTCTTGTCTTCTAATCCACTTGGTTGATCATTACTAGAAAAGAAGGAATTTTCATTTAGCAAAAATTGCCTAAATCTGATTAAGATTTTGAATAACCCAATTCACCCCCCCTCTTGGTTGTCTTTGGGACTTACAATTGGTATCAGAGCTTGGTCTCCTTGAGATTAAGCTCTAACGGCTTGGAGTAAAGATGACAACCAGTCATGCTATGTTTGTTGAGGGGCAATCTGTTACTAGGCCTCCCATGTTCAGTGGCTCCAACTATGTTAGCTGGAAAGAACGGATGATTATTTTTTTGAAATCTATTGATATTGAACTGTGGTTTATTGTGAGTGAAGGACCGCATGAAGCTAACTTTCTTGATGCAGATACAGGGCTGCTTCGGCCAAAAATGAGAGCTGAAATGAATGCTCAAGACAGGACTAACCTCACATTGAATGCCAAGGCCATGAATGTTCTCTATAGTGCCTTAGATTCAAATGAATCAATTAGAGTGAAAGGCTGTAAATCCAGCCAAAGAAATGTGGGATAAGTTAAGAGAAATCCATGAGGGTGGTGACAATGTGAGAGAACAGAGAAAGGCCATCTTGGTCACAAAGTATGAATCTTTTAAGATTGAACCTCTTGAGGATATTGACAAAATGTTTTGCAGGTTCACTGACTTGATCAAAGATCTCGAGGTGTTGGGCAAAGAGTACACCTTGGGAGAGAAGAACAGAAAAATTCTCAATGCATTGGGCAAAGAATGGGAAAATAAAGTGACTGCAATAGAGGAGGCTAAGGATTTAAGTTCTGTGCCTATTGAATCTATCATTAACTCACTAACCTCTTATGAGTTAAAACTGAAATCTAAAGTGCAGGAGGAAGAGGATGCTAGAGCAAAAAGAAATATTGCTCTAAAGACTACTCAAAGTGAAGATGATCCAGCTCACTTGGATGATGAAGATTCGGATGGTGATGATAATGATCTTGCTCTCATCACAAGAGGCTTCAAAAGAATCTTGAATAAAAGGAAGTTCAGAAAGGGAGGACCTAGCAATCAATTCCAAAATTATTCATCAAATGCAAGGAACAAAGGAAAACAAGAATTCAACAAGAAGCAAGTGGACAAATGCTATGAATGTGGACAGCCTGGACACTATGCAAACGAATGCCCCATGAAGAAAATGAAAGATGGAAAAGCTGATCGAAAGCCAAGATTCAACAACTTCCAGATTACTTGGAATGAATGCAACTCTGAAGGGGAAGTTGAAGAAGAGGAAGAATCAGCTCAAATGGCCTTCATGGCTATTGGAGATAATGAGGTAACTTCCATACACTCTCAATCTGAAAGTGATGATGAAGAAGATGATGATCTTGAATCCTTTGTTGAAAAACTGCATAATGCTTTGAAGGAATCTTATGATAAGAACAAGCAGCTAAAACAGAAAATTGCTTTTCTCATTCATGAAAATGCATGTCTCCTTCAACAAAATAAACAACTAAAAACTGACAATGAATGTCTTGTAAGAGCCGGATTTGATGTTCAGAATGAGCTTGATAGAAAGACAAATATTTGTAAAATGCTGAAGGAAAGACATGGTGATTTAAAAAGGAGAATGGACAACTTGGATGAGACTTTGAAAGCAAGAAAGCAGGAGTTTATCAAAAGGAACATGTCACCTACACATCCTACTATTTTTCAAAGAACATTTGCACACAACAAAAATGCACATGGTTTCACAACATATAGAAAAGGTGGATTAAGATATGTCAAACCAGTACATGTTAAGGACTCTTCCATTATGTGTGGTTTTTGTTGTCAAAGAGGGCATTTGAAAAGTGATTGCTATGTGAAAAGAAATCTGAACAAAGGGATGAAATGCATGTGGTTAGTTAGATATAATGCTAACTATTATGGACCCAAAAATTAAAATGGGTACCAAACACTTTCTCTTTTCAGGAAAAATGCTCACACAAGTCCAAATGGTTCATTGATAGCGGTTGTTCAAGGCATATGACCGGTGATCCCTCTTTGTTCATAAAGCTGAAATCAAGATCAAGTGGAAAAGTGACATTTGGTGATGATGTGAAAGCTAAAACAATTGGAATAGGTGATGTTGGTAAGGATGGTGAAACTTTTGTTCATAATGTGCTCTTAGTTGATAACTTGAGTTATAATTTGCTTAGTGTTAGTCAATTGTGTGATAAAGACTTGAATGTGTTGTTTAGAAAACATGAATGCATTGTGGTTGATTCCAAATACAATGTTGTGTTCAAAGGTAAGAGGTTCAACGACATATATATTGTGGTTCTTGATAAAATTGATTCTTCTAGCTTAACATGTCTTAAAGCTTCAAATGAAGATCCTTGGTTGTGGCATAGAAGACTTTGTCATTTTAACATGGAGTTACTAAATGAAATTTCGAAAAAGGAGCTAGTTAGAGGCTTGCCAAAAATCAGTTTTGAAAAGGATAAAATATGTGATGCATGTCAATTTGGAAAGCAAACAAAAGTTTCTTTTAAACCAAAGAAGTGTGTATCTACTTCCAAACCTTTAGAACTCTTGCATCTTGACTTATTTGGCCCTACTCAAATCTCTAGCTTGGGTGGTAAGAAATACTGTTTTGTGATTGTAGATGATTATTCTAGATACACTTGGATAATATTTCTTGCTCATAAGGATGATGCATTCAAGAATTTCACTTCATTGTTTGCTAAAGTGCAAAATCTGCTTGGATTAAAAATTGTTAGAATTAGAAGTGATAATGGAACAGAATTCAAGTATTGTGGTTTTCCAGAATTTTGTGATCATAATGGCATAACTCATGAGTTTTTCTATTGCAAGAACTCCACAGCAAAATGGTGTTGTAGAAAGGAAAAACAGGACTCTCCAAGAGGCTGCTAGAACTATGTTAAATGAATGTAGGTTGCCTAAATATCTTTGGGCTGAAGCGGTAAACACTGCATGTTATGTGATGAATAGAATTCTCTTGAGACCTATCTTAAAGAAAACTCCTTATGAGCTGATTTTGGATAAGAAACCTACAGTTGGTTATTTCAAAGTATTTGGTTGTAAATGTTTTATTTTGAATCTAAAGGAACATCTTGGTAAGTTTGATAAAAAATCTGATGAAGGAATATTTTTGGGGTATTGTGAGAATAAAAGAGGATATAGAGTTTTTAATAGAAGGACTCTTGTGATTGAAGAAGCTATACATATAACATTTGATGAAACCAATGATGATAATTCCAAAAGTCCGTGTGAGGATAATGATGTAGGTGTTCGAGCAGGAATGGAAAAGCTGTCAATTGGAAATGAAGGAAGTTCTAAACCAGCAGCAACTGAAATGGAAAATGAAGTTCATAATGATCAAGAAGAGGAAGATGAAGACAAAAATGATGATCCACTCAAAGATCTTCCCAAGGCTTGGAAATTCAGCCAAAATCATCCAAAAGAGCTTATAATTGGTGATCCATCCGAGAAGGTAAACACTCGTTCCTCATCTAGAAAATTGATTGACAATTTTTCTTTAGTGTCTCTTTTTGAACCCAAAAATGTCAATGATGCTTTAAAGGATGAAAACTGGATTTTGGCAATGCAAGAGGAACTTAATCAATTTGAGAGGAATGAAGTTTGGACACTTGTTGATAGACCTCAAAATCAACCTATCATTGGCACAAAGTGGATTTTTAGAAATAAGTTAGATGATAAAGGTGTTGTTGTAAGAAATAAAGCCAGATTAGTTGCTAAAGGATATGCACAAGAAGAAGGAATTGATTTTGATGAAACATTTGCTCCCGTAGCAAGATTAGAATCTATTAGAATGCTTCTTGCTTTTGCATGCTTTAAAGGCTTCAAATTGTTTCAAATGGATGTTAAAAGTGCCTTTTTAAATGGTTTTATTGATCAAGAAGTATATGTGGATCAACCCCCCGGTTTTGAAAATACAAAATTTCCAAGTTATGTGTTTAAACTATCTAAAGCTTTATATGGTCTAAAACAAGCTCCAAGAGCTTGGTATGAAAGACTAAGTGGTTTTTTGATTGAAAATGGTTTCAAAAGGGGTGTTGTGGACACCACACTTTTTACTAAGCAAGTGTTGAATGACCTTCTTATTGTGCAAATATATGTTGATGATATTATTTTTGGTGCTACTAATGAGTATCTATGCAAGGATTTTTTCACCACTATGCAAAGTGAATTTGAAATGAGTATGATGGGAGAATTAAATTTCTTCCTTGGACTTCAAATACATCAAGCTCTTGAGGGAATTTTTATAAATCAAGCAAAATATACCAAGGAGTTGCTGAAAAGGTTTGGCATGGAGGACTCAAAGCAAGTTGGAACTCCAATGTGTACTTCTACAAAGCTTGACAAAGATGAAGAAGGTAATCATGTGGATGAAAAGTAATATAGAGGTATGATCGGAAGCCTACTCTATTTAACCGCAAGTAGACCTGATATTATGTTTGCTGTTTGCTTGTGTGCTAGATTTCAATCTTGTCCAAAAGAATCACATTTGAATGCTGTAAAAAGAATTTTTAGGTATTTGAAAGGTACATTAGACTATGGTCTTTGGTATGCTAGATCTAATGAGTTTGCACTATACGGTTATTCGGATGCTGATTTTGGAGGTTGTCGTGTGGATAGAAAGAGTACTAGTGGAACTTGTCATTTTCTTGGAAATTGTTTAGTCTCTTGGTTTAGCAAAAAGCAAAATGCAATATCTTTGTCTACAACCGAAGCGGAATATATTGCCGCTAGTGCATGTTGTGCTCAACTTTTATGGATGAAGCACACTTTGAATGATTTTGGATTGATGTATGACTGCATGCCTGTATTCTGTGATAATACTAGTGCTATAAATTTGACCAAAAATCCTATTCATCATTCTAGGACAAAGCACATAGATATAAAGCATCACTTTATTCGTGATCTTGTTCAAAAAGGTGACATATGTGTAAATTATGTTTGTTCTAAAGATAAATTTGCTGATATTTTTACCAAAGCTCTGCCATTAGATCAGTTCATTCATCTAAGATCAAAATTAGGAATAATCGAAAAATCATCCTAAAATTTCTCAAAGTCTTCGGACGTCCGAAAGAAGATGAACGGACGTCCGATGATGTTCTTCAGCCATTTTCCAGAATTGCGCCTGTTCGGACGCAACTGTCGGACGTACAACTTCGTTCGGCCGTCCGACAGTGCAACGGCTCACTTTTTAAATTAACTTTCTCCCTTATTTGCTTCATACTCTTCTTTTCTATTTCCTCTCGGACGAAAACCCTCTCATTTCTCACTCTCAAATTCATACCATTCTGAAGCTCTCATTCCCAAATTGACTCAAACAAAACTTTTCCTGATTGATTGCGATTCATTTCTCCTAATATTTCATCGAATCGCAAAACATTTCGTAAATTCCCTAATTTCCCTCAAAACCCTACTTTCTCATAACCGCTCTGTCAAATCTTGTTCAAGGACTTTGTGTCCCAAAATTTCTGTGCGATTCACTTCCCTACTGCTGTGTGCATCATTTGCATCCCTCATTCCACACATTTCGCACAATGGTGAATCTAAGGGGAGGAAAAGTTACTGCCGGACGCAAGCATCCACTCAGGGATGAGGATGAGAGTCTTCCCACTGTCAAGCGGACATCCAAACGCTTCAAAAGAGGAGCTATCAAGGGTCAAATGTCACGGCCTACACCACAACCCTCCTCTCAGCCTGAATCTGGACAGGGGACATCTTCTCAACCGCCTCCAAAATCAGCCCATCCTCCTACATTTTTTGATGATGCTGCGAAAGACAAATACTCCTGGATATCCCAGAAGGGTGTCATCCCTCAAAGAACTGTAAACCCCTCTGAATTTCGCTCCATAGGTTTAGAATCCATTCTGAGTCTATTTGCTTTCCAGAAATGGTCACATCTTATTTCTATGCCAAATGTCTACTATCCTGATATGTTGCATCAATTTTTTGCCAATCTAAGGAAAGGTTCTGACCCAACTGAAATATTTCCAGGGTTAATGGGGTAGACTTAATCATTGACTCTGAAATTGTGAACTCCATTTTAAATACTACCATTGAACGTTTATGCAAAGATAAGATTGCTAATTTCTTTTCCTATGAAGAGCTCCCGACTGTGGCAAATCATTTTGATGGGACAAAAATGTTAACCTATTTCAAAAGAAGTTTTTCCTCACCTGCTGATGCTAAATTGAATGATCTGGCCCCTGTGAATTTAATTACTTTTTCTATCATTTCAAACCTGCTTGTGCCTACTGATGGCCATAGAACTGATGCAAACAAAATGGAGTTGTACCTCTTTTATTGTTTTCAAGAAAAAATTCGTATTGATTTTGGTTTTGTCATGTGCAAGTTCTTACTTCGCTATGCCACTGATTCTCGCAGAAAATTATCTTATGGAAAGTTTCTTCAAAAGATTTTTGAGTTTAACAAAGTCCCTATTCTAGGTGTTTGTCCTAAAGAAGCATCTTCTTATGCCTTTACAAAAGGGTATTTTGAAAGGAAAAATCTTGTTTTCAAAGATAATCTGTGGGCTTATAAGGGTGCATCTTCTAGTGAACTTAGGTCTAAGGCTGCACATGATCCTTCATCTATTCCACTCACTCCCATTCATCCTAGGAAATCTGCCTCTAAGGCATCTTCCTCTTCCAGTGATGAAGTAATTGAGCTCCTTCGTGAACTCAAACAGCATGTTCTTCTTCTAGAACATGGTCTAATGCTCACTATGTCCTCTGAGCAACAAACTGCCTTCCTAGACAAAAAGAACCTCCTGTTTCCCCCCCTGTAGTTGAGGAAGTTTCCCATGACAAAGAGTCACACCCCACTGATCCAAGTTCATCAATTCCGGATCCTGGTTCTTCAACCCCTGTGACTCCTCATGGCACCTCTACATCAGATAAAGGCAAGGCACCAGTTGAAGAGGCTGCTGAAGATGATGAAGAAACTGAAGAGGAGGATCTTGATCAATATCAACTCTCTCGAAAGACACCTGGATCCACTTAGTTCATCATTTAGGACATTTGCATTTTGTTTGTCTCTTTTATGTTTTCGTGGTATTCAACAATGAATATGTAATGTAATGGATATTTTTTAAGTTTTGTTTTGGATGTTTAAGTACTGTTTTGATGGATGTCTGAATATTTTGATGGATAATTGTCTATTCTGATTGATGGTCTAAGTTTTGATGTGTGAACTTGTCTAAATTTGTGAATTTGTGGATATGTTGATGTGATTGGTTGCCCGTTTATGATGACAAAAAGGGGGAGATATGGTATCAAATGATTGGATTAAGTGATGATTGATAATTGGTGATGTTGGCATGATTGATGATTGGTGATGTTAGGATATGTTGGATTGATTGTTTAAATTTGGAGTGGCTGATATGCTTAATTGTTTAACTCGGATGGGCAGCTTTGTGAGGGGGAGTTTTTCAAAATTTTCAAATTTTGTGATTCACTAAGACAGGGGGAGTTCTTGTCTATTTTGAAAGGGGGAGTTTTCATTGCAATCATTTCAAACTTTTGTTTTGTCATCATCAAAAAGGGGGAGAATGTTATTCTTGGTTTTGATGATCACAAAAGCTCGTTTATACTGACCAAGATTGATCAGGCCTGATGGAACAAGGAAAGCATATGTTTGATTGACTCCAGTCTACGATGCTTTGGATGTGGCAAACAAGATTGAAATAATATAAATGAATTTAGTCATTGTTTTGTTCCAATCAAAGATACTGTCTTTTAAGTATGTCTAGTTTGTCATTCTTGGTACTTTGAAATGTTTATCTAACCTCCTTCAAATACAAGTGTTTCTGTCTATCCAAGAATCAGGTTCAAATATGTCATGAAATGCAAGACAACCAAAATGAGAAGCAAAAACAGGACAATCAGGTCGGACGGCCGAAAGGAAACTGTCGGACGTCCGGAAGGATCGGACGCACACCTCGGACGCATATCAACCAGATCGGAAGTCCGAAAAATTCCAAGATAACTTGCTAGCTCTCGGCCTACGATCGGACGCTGTGCTGTCGGACGACAAAAATCTCATCGGACGTCCGAACTTCAACTTGGCTATTTTCGGACGATTGGTTCGGACGATGATTTGATCGTCGGACGTCCGAAAGCCCCAACGGCTAGCTGACCCTTCATCTGCCTTCTATCCGTTGGAAGCTTTAATGAAGCTCATTTCTGTTCCCCTTTAAAAACAAACTGTTCTGAACGAAGGGAGGACTTTTGCACACTTTGTTTACAAGATCTCAAGAGATATTTTAGCTAGAAAATAGTCTCCAAAGCTAGATTTGTTTTAAAGTGGTGTGAATTTCTGGTGAGCATTTCTTTTGTGATTGAAAGGATCTTTAGTGTAGCTTTGTTGAGGGTTTTCTGAGTGATTGTAAAACTTCTTAGCTTGACTAAGTGAGGCTTAGGGCAAGGAGGAAGTGCTCCCTCCATTGTACATCTAGTTGATCGTCTTCCATCAAAGAGAAGTTGCTCTTCCTAGTGTGTGGTCTTCAAGTTTGAGGATAGCTTGGTAGACACTTGGTTTGATTCCCCAATTTACTTTTCTGTTTAATAAAATTCTCATTGCTTGTTTATACTTGTGTTTCTGATCAATATTGCTCTTGTCTTCTAATCCACTTGGTTGATCATTACTAGAAAAGAAGGAATTTTCATTTAGCAAAAATTGCCTAAATCTGATTAAGATTTTGAATAACCCAATTCACCCCCCCTCTTGGTTGTCTTTGGGACTTACAGAATGAACTTGTTGTTGTGTGTGTACCTTTGGGTTTGAATGAGGAAATAATGAAGCCATGATGGCTGGAAAAGTTAGCAAATTCAGGGGAAGTGCTGTCCGAACTTTGAAGGGATTTGTTTGCATTGAGTTTGTGATCTAAGACTTGAATTTGAGCAAGGCAATGATATATGATGGATGATTTCTGAGCCGTGGAGGTGAGTGACCCTAAACTATTTCCAAAGTACTTGTGAAATATTTCTTGCATTATGTACTCGATTGCATCTCATGCGTGCTTGCATGTAAATTCATGACATGATTTGGCTTCAATGAGTTCTGCGAAAGTCTTGTGCTGGACACCAACGTCTCCACCATTTTCGTGAGTTCGTGACATGATGGAGCAAATGGCTCCGGAGCTCAAAAAGGGGCTCCCTCCTAATGTTAATGTTAATGTTAAATGATCTATTTGAGCGTTGGGTGTTCAAGTGCTGTGATTTCATCGGCTCACGAGAGCACTAAACGTATATTTGATCTCCGAATCATGACATCATCGAAATGATCGAAATGCAACATTGTGAAATATATTTGTTTAATGATTTTACTGGTTACTCGCTGAGCTTCTAACTCACCCCAAAAATATTTTATTCCCCTCCACAGGGCTCAAGGCGAAGGAAGGACTTGTTGTGCTTATTCACATGATGGATGGCCTATATTTTGTACAATTTGGATTTGGAATCATTTTATGTATAGTTGGGAATTGTTTCCGCTGCATTTGTGACATGTAATTATTGGAGACTTGGATGTATATTTGTGGACCATGTGATGTATATTTGAGATTTATATTGTAATTCATTTGAGAATTGTAGTGAACGACTGAGTCCCGGCGAGAGTTGGGCAGGCGACCCGTCGAACCCTCTGGTTCGCCTTAGGGGGAGGTGGGGCCGTCACAATGGCAAACACCCAGCCACTAAGGGAAGGGTTTCAGGGGTCACCCACACAGAAAAAGTCATTCTCCCAATTGTTTACCAGCCCTGGAGCATCCCCCATTCAGCTCCGACAGGTTTTGACCTACAGGGGAGAAGTTGCTGTCATCTTCTCCAGGGAGGATGCGGAGAAACTAGCATCACCTTTTCGCTTGGCTTTGGTTGGCAAATTCTCTCATGGTAGACTAGTGATGGAGGACATCAGGAAATTCTTCTCTACCTTAAATTTGCGGGATCATGTTTTTGTCGGTTTGTTAGATTACCGCCACGTTCTTATCAAATGCACTGCTGAGGCGGACTTCAACAGGTTATGGACGCGAGGTATCTGGCATCTGAGGAAGCATGCGATGAGGGTTTTTCGATAGACAAGAGACTTTCATGTCCACAGAGAGTCGTCGCTTGTGCTGGTATGGGTGTCTTTGCCGGCTTTGCCAATTCACTTCCACGACAAACATTCTTTATTTTTTATCTTGGCTCCAGTTGGGAAGCCCCTCTTCGTCGATTCGGCTACGGCAGCTAGAACACGTCCGAGTGTGGCTAGGTCATGTGTTGAAATTGACCTATTGAAGCCAATCTACCCACGGGTGTGGGTAGCGGTTGAAGGGGAACCTGGTTTTTGGTAGAAAGTTGTGATTGAGGACCTGCCGAAGTATTGCTCTACTCGTTCGTGCTTGGGCCATTCGGTTGAGGAATGCAGAAGGGACACAGAGGGGTTGGATGCTCTAGGACCTCGCAGACAGCACCGGAATATGGAGACAGCAAAATCTCCTGTTGTAGATAAAGGAAGGTGGATAGAAATTGCTGATATGGCAGAGGACGCTGCTGTCAAGGGGAGTCATCAACCTGAGCAAGGGGAAGGGGCGCTCTCGTGCGATGAGAAGAGTCTCTTGGGGGAGAGGCTGGAGTGCTCGAGGCCTACGCATCCCTCGGCTACCCAGCTGGAGGTGGCCCTAACACCTCCAGTGGCGGTGGCACAACATCAGGCGAGGGAGGGAGTTCTGTTGCGGGCACGAGGAGAGGAGGGTACCAGCGGTGCTGCGGTTGGCAGTGTCCTGGGGGCGAGGCAACTGCCGACCCAAGTGGCTAGCTCCCAGCATGTTCAAGTTGGGGAGGAAGATGGAGCAGCAAAGGTGCCGATAGAACGATTTTGTCTTGAAAATCGAGATTTCTATCTTCTGGGCGTAGACTGGTGCTAATAAAGCATATGCTCTCTTCCATCCTGATCCCCCTGCTATCTGCTGCGGCGGTATCGATAGCTGTTTTTAATATGATAGAAAAGGTTTGTGCCAAGTTTTTGTGGGGGTCTACAGATGTATTGTCGAAGTATCTCTGGATCCGGTGGTCTCAGTTGTGGTGACGGCCCCACCTCCCCCTAAGGTGTACCAAAGTGTTCGGCGGGTCACCTGCCCAACTCTCGCCAGGACTCACTCACTCGTATCCCACGCATACATCCATATACAATAAATAACATCAAAATTCAAACTTATAATATACATCGATACACAAATCAAGATACAAAACTTCTATACACCCAAAATATTTCAAAGGACATACAAGCCAAGTACAAGTCATCCTAATCGAGTGATAGCGCGAGTACAAGTCAAAAGTCAAAACATCTAGTTTATGCTAGTTTGTACACGTCTCACGCCTCGCTCGTACCCCTGTAAGGAAAACAAATGATGTGGAATGAGCTAAAAGTCCAGTGAGGTTTCAAATAACAAATCGACCATTGTTTACAAGTACAAGTGTCAATATAGCAAAGTAATGAGTATGAAAAGTTCATAAAAGCGGGCAAAAATACTTCAAGTAACAAATTTCAAAATGAGCGAGTGTAAAGTTTTTTCTTTTAAAACGAAACAATAATCCAATAAACAATAATCATTCCAAAGTATAAGGATACGGATGGCTCTTAGGAGCCAAATTCCCATTGCATCACCAGAGCTTAATCAAGCAATAGTTGACACTCCGTCAACCTTCAAGTAAGTAACCAATCTAGTAGAGCACCACTTACAGTACTTTTCGTCCATCATTCACACCTCCTACTGGGCCCAAAATTCTCAATAAACATTGGTGGTAATACTCGATTATACCGATTAGTCGAGAAGATAACACTCCACTCGACATCACTAACTACCCATGGTTCGTTATCTAATCAATCAAGCCCTTGCCGGCTCGACTCGATTAACTAGGCAGTTGGGTTTGGGTCCCCAAGAAAGTCGATGAGATAACACTCTAATTGACTGAATCAAGATAAAAGTACGGAGACGGGAATGAAAGGCACCTCCCACTCGGATTGAGTATGGTACATACTGCCGCTCCGTACTTACAACTCAAGTACAAGTATATCAAATCAATTGCAACAATAAACAAGTATATATCATATTAGGGCAAGTGCGATAAAGTACACTCTTGCCCGATCAACAAATTATATATCATTAAATCACATTGGTCAAGTATTGAAAACAATGTCCAGTTCAATCAGGTATTTGGAAGTACTCACCAAAGGTCTAGTGCCTCTCAAAAGTCACGTTCAGATCCAACTCCGTGGTTGGAGTCCAAATCTGCGATAAAATATCATTTGCGAATGTAAAACTCTCTAGAGTTCGAAACATAGGAGTTTCGTTTCAATAAAATTATGTAAATGCAATTCGCTTAAGTAGTATTCAAGATACTGATCAAATTCCGAAAAGGTCATGCTCGCTCTTAAAACTTTGAAACTTTGAATCAATTATACTTTGAAATACCATTTGAGTCGAAGAAATGGAGAAAACGTATTTCTATCAGTCATAATTTTCATTTTTCCAAGGGTACAAGTTTCGGCCGAAATCTAACTCATATACCTTGATAAGAGAAGATGTAAATATTCTAGATGGTTCAAGTGGTATTCGTGCTCAAATCCTTACCTAGTTCTCGAGTGCAAATTTGGGCAGCACGCCCTTTGTATTTACCTATTTTTTAGCCATTTATGGCTTCATTCTTTTCCTCAATCAATCCCATAGTCACACACAAAATCATCTCATTTCAATAGCTGTTCCATAGGCTCAAAGTCATACAAGTACAAAATCAAACTAGAAAAATGTGCGGAAATGAAGTTTAAGGCATAAGATAAAAGACAGATTTGCCGTCACTTAGCGTAAAGGGCACAACCGAAGATACGCTTATCGGATTGGGCTATAATTTATACTATTTCGAAGCTAAAACAAAGGCCTACAACTTTGATGAAGACCACTCAATCTAGTTCATAGTGTATCCAGGTCAAAATTTCAAATGACAGAATCAGAATCTCACATTCGGGCTAGCTAATCGTACTATGCGTAAACGACAATAACTCAGGCTACAAAAATTCGATTAAGGCGTTTTCAGGGGCGTTGGAAAGCTAAGACATAGCACTACAACTTCTGTGTTTTGGCCAAATACTAATTCAGTATGGATTAGGGTGAACAAATGCGGTCAGATTGGTGAAATGTCAAAACTGTCCACATAGCTCTACCTATGGCAGTCAGGGGTATTTTTGTCTTTTCACATGAGACAGTACTCGGATTGAGCTAAAAGTTTGCAGGAAACTATAAAACATCATTCTCTAGAACTTTCATGTTTTAGGCTAAGCGTAATTCGGCTTCTAACATGGTGAACTATAACCAGGCAGAACAGGATATACCTTAACTTCAATTCTGAAAATTTGCTCCAATCAAGGTATAAATCTCATTTTTAGCTTGAAACCATCACTACCATCTCTTATACCAATTTATATACATCATATACTGTTAGGATCGAAAACAACCAATCGAAAAGCCAATCGATAAGCAATTAAAAGATCGCAATATAACAGTAAGTAAATAAAAGGGAAAGAATTGCAAACCAATTAACTACCCAGCTCCTCTTGAGCTTCAAACAAGCTACTTCAAATTGATGAATTACAATCACTCTTGTGTACAAATGAAGGTTCACCTCCTCCTTGCCCCGAACTCCCTCGGTCAAGCCAGGACGTTTTACTATCCCTCAGGACAACCCTCACAGAGCTACACTCATGAAGTATTCACTCACAAATGAAAAGCTTACAATGAACCTCACACCACTAAGACTACAAATCTTCTTTGAAGAGTATTTTCTCACTAAAATCTCTCTAGATCTTTTGTATCTTCAGTGTGCCAAAGTTGTTTGAAGTGTCTGACCAACCACTATTTATATAGGACCAAGAAAGTGCCTCATTAATGCTTCCAACTGATAGAAAGTAGCTGAACAGTCAACTAGCCGTTGGTAGTGTCGGACGTCCGATAGCCCTGTTTTATGCGTCCGACAGCAGGCAGTGAGTTTCAGAGATTTTCTTCAATTCTTTCGGACGTCCGGTGCAAGCTCTTTGTGCGTCCGACAGCAAACAAACAGATTTGAGAAATTATCTTGTTTCTATCGGACGTCCGGTAGAGACATATTCAGCGTCCGATAGTTTCGTCGACTTCGAAGGATCCAATCGGACATCCGAAGCATGCGTCCGAAGTTGTACAATGATTATCGGACGTTCGATCCTGACTTCTTGAGCGTCCGACAGCTTCAGCATACTTTGTCATCTTTCAATTGTACTTGATCTTTGGAACTAATTTGCTTCATAACTGAATAGATCTTTTAAGAGACATTAGTAACATCCATTTGTTTTGTAAACATCAAAAGATAGGGATCAAGATCAACAATCTCCCCCTTTTTGATGATGACAAAACAATGGATGGAAAGAAACAAAAATAAGTATAAGCTCCCCCTCAATCATTGCATCCATCTCAGAATAACTCCCCCTTACACATTGCATCCATTTCTCCCCCTTTTTGTCATCATAAGAGTAAAAATCAACTACTGTAATCCAGCAACAATAACAGAGAATTCAATATTTCAAGAAAAAATAGAGAAATGACAGCAATCACAACAAATCATCATGAGATCAGCATTATTCTTTTATCACTCTTTTTGACATCATATAGATTCAGTAGTATTCAAAGATATCAGCGAAAACTCAGATCAAAGTATCAAAAGAAAAAATGTTATGAACAAGAATCACTGCAATGATTAGACAAAACCTCATACTTGTTAAAATTAGCATCATGTCTAACTATCCACATGCATTTCATGCCTCTTCTCATATTCTTTCTCACATAACAATCACTATTCATATGACCTTTTTGACAACAAAAATTACACATAACCAAAGAGTTATTTACATGAACAGGTTTAATAAATCTTACTTGTCTTCTCCTATGGATAGCAAACTCATTTGAATTAGAATTCAATCTATTCTTTTGAAAACAGACTTGTTTCTTGTGTTTAAGCAACTCATTTAGACCATCCATTCTTCTTTTCAAATCACCTTGTTCCTTTTTGAACAAATCACAAAGCTTTGCTTTTCTATCAAGCTCAAAATGTAAAGCAGTCTCACTCTTTTTGAAGTAATCATTTTCAGCAATCAACTTTTTGTTTTGTTGAGAAAGATTTGCATTATCTCGAAGTAAAAAACTAATTTTCTGTTTTAACTCCTTGTTTCTAGCATAAGATTCTTTCAAACTATCATGCAATTTTATAATGAAATGTTCAAGATCATCTTCAGTTTCATCATCACAATCAGATTGAGAGTTAGAAGATGTTACCTCATCATCTCCAATGGCCATGAAAGCCAATTGAGCAGATTGATCTTCCTCTTCAATTTCACCATCGGAATTGCATTCATTCCATGTGAATTGAAATTTGTTTATTCTTGGTTTTCTTCCTTCTTTCTTCTTCATCACTGGACAGTCACTTGCATAGTGTCCAGGTTGGCCGCATTCAAAGCACTGATCAGTTTGTTTTTTGTTGAACTCTAGCTTCCCTTTGTTTCTCGAGTTGTTGAACTGATTTGGGAATGAATTGCTAGGTCCACCTTTTCTGAATCTCCTCTTGTTGAGTATTTGTTTGAAACTTCTTGTGATGAGAGCGATATCATTGTCATCACCTTCCACATCTTCTTCATCGAGGGAGGCAGAATCATCTTCATCTTGTGAGGCTTTTAGAGCAATATTCTTTCGCACTTTTGCATCCTCTTCCTCTTGCACCTTAGTCTTAAGTTTCAGCTCATAAGAGGTAAGAGAATTAATAAGAGATTCAATAGGCATAGTATTCAAATCTCTAGCCTCCTCAATAGCAGTCACTTTATTTTTCCAATCATTGGACAAGGCATTCAGGATTTTTCTATTTTTCTCACCAAGAGAATATTCTTTTTCCAGCACCTCTAAATCTTTAATGAGATCATTGAATCTACAATACATTTGATCAACATTTTCATGAGGTTCCATCTTGAAAGATTCATACTTTGTAACTAGAATGGACTTCTTTTGTTCTCTAACATTCTCACTACCTTCATGAATTTCTTTCAGTTTGTCCCAAATTTCTTTAGCTGACTTGCAACCCTTGACTCGAATAGATTCATTTGAGTCTAATGCACAATATAACACATTCATGGCTTTAGCATTTAAGGTAAGATGAGCTCTATCCACAACAGTCAGTTCACTTCTTGTTTTCGGTCTAGATGCATGAGTATTTTCATCTATAAGAGAGGCATCATATGGACCTTCACTAATAATAAACCACAATTCGATATCAATAGATTGCAAAAAGATAATCATTCTTTCTTTCCAACTCATATAATTTGACGCATTAAATACAGGTGGTCTAATAACAGAATGTCCTTCAAAAAACATAGCATTATTGGTTGTCATCTTTACTCCAAAGCCGATTGAGCTTAATCTCTAGGAGACCAAGCTCTGATACCAATTGTTAGGATCGAAAACAACCAATCGAAAAGCCAATCGATAAGCAATTAAAAGATCGCAATATAACAGTAAGTAAATAAAAGGGAAAGAATTGCAAACCAATTAACTACCCAGCTCCTCTTGAGCTTCAAACAAGCTACTTCAAATTGATGAATTACAATCACTCTTGTGTACAAATGAAGGTTCACCTCCTCCTTGCCCCGAACTCCCTCGGTCAAGCCAGGACGTTTTACTATCCCTCAGGACAACCCTCACAGAGCTACACTCATGAAGTATTCACTCACAAATGAAAAGCTTACAATGAACCTCACACCACTAAGACTACAAATCTTCTTTGAAGAGTATTTTCTCACTAAAATCTCTCTAGATCTTTTGTATCTTCAGTGTGCCAAAGTTGTTTGAAGTGTCTGACCAACCACTATTTATATAGGACCAAGAAAGTGCCTCATTAATGCTTCCAACGGATAGAAAGTAGCTGAACAGTCAACTAGCCGTTGGTAGTGTCGGACGTCCGATAGCCCTGTTTTATGCGTCCGACAGCAGGCAGTGAGTTTCAGAGATTTTCTTCAATTCTTTCGGACGTCCGGTGCAAGCTCTTTGTGCGTCCGACAGCAAACAAACAGATTTGAGAAATTATCTTGTTTCTATCGGACGTCCGGTAGAGACATATTCAGCGTCCGATAGTTTCGTCGACTTCGAAGGATCCTATCGGACGTCCGAAGCATGCGTCCGAAGTTGTGCAATGATTATCGGACGTCCGATCCTGACTTCTTGAGCGTCCGACAGTTTCAGCATACTTTGTCATCTTTCAATTGTACTTGATCTTTGGAACTAATTTGCTTCATAACTGAATAGATCTTTTAAGAGACATTAGTAACATCCATTTGTTTTGTAAACATCAAAAGATAGGGATCAAGATCAACATATACCACCCATACAACAAGTATGATAAGTGAATCATTCAAACCCTAACTCAAATTCATCACCCCAACCATCCAAAATCACTTGATATAAGCATTACAACCACAAATACAAGCTACTAAGCAACTTCAACATGATTAAGGAAAAAGAAAAGAGTGGTCAGCCATATTACCTCAAAACAAAGCTTGCTAGAGTTATCTTCCACTTCTCTTTGAAATTTTTGTTTCCTTAAACTTTCCAAGCTCTCAACCTACAAGTTAATCGGTTTAGTTTTTCTTGGTTTCGCTCACAACGCTTGATTTGAGGTTGGAAAATAGACACTCTCTTCACTCTTTCTCCCTCTCTTTGCTCTCGGCCAAACAAGAAAAAAATGGTGAAGAAATGAGCTAAAATGAAGATGAGAAGGTAAGAAAGTTGGCTTGGTCAAAGGGCCAGAAATGGCCAACACTTGTCACACTTATGTTCTCACAATTTTTTTTTCTTTTCTCTCTCTCTTGGGGTCAAGAATTTCGGCTGCCTTGAAGGGTATTTTGGGACTATTTTTGCTGAAATAAAAGGAAGGAAATTGAGGTAATAAAGTAGTGTTCAAGTGGTGCACTCACTCGGTAACAAACGGTTCCCGTCGGTTCAACCCGTTTTTTCTTAAATCGCGTATACTAGGGTTTTAACTTATAATTCAATAACTTATTATTATCACCTCTATTCACACACTTAATATCATCTAAACTCACCCTTAATCACCGAATTTAGTGCACATATCTCACCAAGTGATCACACAGCCAAAATACGCAAAAAGCCCTGATTTACCCAAACTAAGAACCTACAGGGAAAACCCTTGATTCTGTGGTTGATTACAATTATTGAGGGTGTGAATGAGTAGTAAAACTATTAGAAAGGAATAAATTTCAAATAAAAGGAATTTTAAGAAAAATGTGAGGAATTTTACAATTCCATTGGTTACAATTAGGGTTTCGATTAAAATATAAGAGATTTAAGAAAACTGGTTAGTCACAAGTAAACTAGGATTTTTTTTTTCTTTTGATTAGAATTTAGGATTTCTAATCTTTAAAACAAAACAATGTCTTTAAACAAAAAATAAAATATAGAAACCGTAATATCCTAAAAGTCGGGGTATCACAATATTTCCTCCTTTAAAGAATTTCGTCCTCGAAATTCATTCATTTATTCGTAAATTCATATAGTTATTCGTAAATAAGTATAAGCAAAATAAAATAGCTATAAGGTTCAATAAAAACATTTTCAAATCATAAAACAAAAATTAGTAAAACACCTTGAAAATAACACACTTTCTTTGTATATATCATAGTAATTCACACATCCTACGAGACAGTAACCCTAGGTATTATTTAGGCACTATATTTAATCAAAACTTGACGAAGTACAACCAAGTACGTACGCATGAATAATCAGGGTCCCCAAATCTCACTAATATCTTCAATATATCCTAAGTCCCGACTAATCGCATCCCCCATGCCTTGCCTTTCGCCATCCAAACTTATCCTCATATTACTTGGGATACCAACTTATCACAAAGGTATTACTCTTTGGTACCCAGGTACAGGAATTCGAAAATACGATAATTCACCATTCGAGTTAGCTAGGCTCAAGAGGAAATCAACCGCTTTTGAGATTCCTACCTAACATACACATCTAAAGTCCCCAACAATAGACATTTAATTCACACTTAACAAGCCAATCCCCACAGTCCGAGAACCCACTCCCGGCACGAGCTCGATAGGAGCTCTGATATCATCTGTGACGGCCCCACCTCCCCCTAAGGCGTACCAAAGGGTTCGGCGGGTCGCCTGCCCAACTCTCGCCAGGACTCATTCACTCGTATCCCACGCATACATCCATATACAATAAATAACTTCAAAATTCAAACTTATAATATATATCGATACACAAATCAAGATACAAAACTTCTATACACCAAAAATATTTCAAAGGACATACAAGCCAAGTACAAGTCATCCTAATCGAATGATAGCGCGAGTACAAGTCAAAAGTCAAAACATCTAGTCTATGCTAGTCTGTACACGTCTCACGCCTCGCTCGTACCCCCTGTAAGGAAAACAAATGACGTGAAATGAGCTAAAAGCCCAGTGAGGTTCCAAATAGCAAATCATTGTTTACAAGTACAAGTGTCAATATGGCAAAGTAATGAGCATGAAAAGTTCATAAAAGTGGGCAATAATATTTCAAATAGCAAATCTCAAAACGAGTGAGTGTAAAGTTTTTTCTTTTAAAACGAAATAATAATCCAATAAACAAAAATCATTCCAAAGTATAAGGATATGGATGGCTCTAAGGAGCCAAATTCCCATTGCATCACCAGAGTTTGATCAAGTAATAGTTGACACTCCGTCAACCTTCAAGTTAGTAACCAATCTAGTAGAGCACCACTTACTTTACTCTCCGTCCACCATTCACACCCCTTACTGGGCCCAAAATCCTCAATCAACATTGGTGGTAATACTCGAGTATACCGATTAGTCGAGGAGATAACATTCCACTTGACATCACTAACTACCTATGGTTCGTTATTTAATCGATCAAGTCCTTGCCGGCTCGACTCGATTAACTAGGCAGCAGTGTTTGGGTCCCCAAGAAAGTCGATGAGATAACACTCCAATTGACTGAATCAAGATAAAAGTACGGAGATGGGAATGAGAGGCACCTCCCACTCGGATTGAGTGTGGTACATACTGTCGCTCCACACGTACAACTCAAGTACAAGTATATCAAATCAATTGCAACAATAAACAAGTATATATCATATTAAGGCAAGTGCGATAAAGTACACTCTTGCCCGATCAACAAATTACATATCATTAAATCACATTGATCAAGTATTGAAAACAGTGTTCAGTTCAATCAGGTATTTGGAAGTACTCACCAAAGGTTTAGTGCCTCTCAAAAGTCACGTTCAGGTCCAACTCCTTGATTGGAGTCTAAATCTGCGATAAAATATCATTTGCGAATGTAAAACTCTCGAGAGTTCGAAACATAGGAGTTTCGCTTCAATAAAATCAAGTAAATGCAATTCGCTTAAGTAGTATTCAAGTTACTGATCAAATTCCGAAAAGGTCATGCTCGCTCTTAAAAACTTTGAAATTTTGAATCAATTATACTTTAAAATACCATTTGAGTCGAAAAAATGGAGAAAATGTATTTCTATTAGTCGTTACTTTCATTTTTCCAAGGATACAAATTTCGGCCGAAATCTAACTCATATATCTTGATAAGAGAAGATGTAAATATCCTAGATGGTTCAAGTGGTATTCGTGCTCAAATCCTTACCTAGTTCTCGAGTGCAAATTTGGGCAGCACGCCCTTTGTATTTACTTATTTTTTAGCCATTTATGGTTTCATTCTTTTCCTCAATCAATCCCATAGTCACACACAAAATTATTTCATTTCAATAGCCGTTCCATAGGCTCAAAATCATACAAGTACAAAATCAAACTAGGAAAATGTCCGGAAATGAAGTTTAAGGCATAAGACAAAAGACGGATTTGCCGCCACTTAGCGTAACGGGCACAACCGAAGATACGCTTATCAGATTGGGGTATAATTTATACCGTTTCGAAACTAAGACAAAGGCCTACAACTTTGATGAAGACCACTCAGTCCAGTTCATAGTGTATCCAAGTCAAAATTTCAAATGACAGAATCAGAATCTCACATTCGGGCTAGTTAACCGCACTATGCGTAAATGACAATAACTTAGGCTATCAAAGTCCGATTAAGGTGTTTTCAGGGGCGTTGGAAAGCTAAGACATAGTACTACAATTTCTATGTTTTGGCCAAATGCTAATTCAGTACGGATCAGGGTAAACAAATGCCGTCAGATTGGTGAAATGTCAAAATCGTCCACAGAGCTCTACCTATGGTAGTCAGTGGTATTTTTGTTTTTTCACATGAGACAATGCTCAGATTGAGCTGAAATTTTGTAGAAAACTATAAAACATCATTTTCTACAACTTTTATGTTTTAGGCTAAGCCTAATTCGGCCTCTAACATGGTGAACTAGAACCATGCAGAACAGGGTATACCTTAACTTCAATTCTGAAAATTTGTTACAATCAAGGTATAAATATCATTTTTAGCTTGAAACCATCACTACCACCTCTTATATCAATTTATATACATCATATACCACCCATACAACAAGTATGATAAGTGAATCATTCAAACCCTAACTCAAATTCATCACCCCAATCATCCAAAATCACTTGATATAAGCATTACAACCACAAATACAAGCTACTAAGCAACTTCAACATGATTAAGGAAAAAGAAAAGAGTGGTCAGCCATATTACCTCAAAACAAAGTTTGCTAGAGTTATCCTCCACTTCTCCTTGAAATTTTTGGTTCCTTAACCCTCCCAAGCTCTCAACCTACAAGTTAATCGGTTTAGTTTTTCTTGGTTTCACTCACAACTCTTGATTTGAGGTTGGAAAATAGAAACTCTCTTCACTCTTTCTCCCTCTCCTTGATCTCGACCAAACAAGAAAAAATTGGTGAAGAAATGAGCTAAAATGAAGATAACAAGGCTTGGTCAAAGGGTCTTAAATGGCCAACATTTGTCACACTTAGGTTCTCACAATTTTTTTTTCTTTTCTCTTTCTTTTGGGGTCAAGAATTTCGGCTGCCTTGAAAGGTATTTTGCGATGATTTTTGCTGAAATAAAAGGAAGGAGATTGAGGTAATAAAGTAGTGTTCAAGTGGTGCACTCACTCGGTAACAAACGGTACCCGTCGGTTCAACCCATGTTTTCTTAAATCGTGTATACTAGGATTTTAACTTATAATTCAATAACTTATTATTATCACCTCTATTCACACACTTAATATCATTTAAACTCATCCTTAATCACCGAATTTAGTGCACACATCTCATCAAATGATCACACGGTCAAAATACGTAAAAAACCCTGATTTACCCAAACTAAGAACCTACAGGGAAAACCCTTGATTCTATGGTTGATTACAATTACTGAAGGTGTGAATGGGTAGTAAAGCTATTAGAAAGGAATAAATGCCAAATAAAAGGAATTTTAAGAAAAATGTGAGGAATTTTACAATTCCATTGGTTACAATTGGTGTTTCGATTAAAATATAAGAGATTTAAGAAAACCGGTTAGTCACAAGTAAACTAGGGTTTTTTTTTCTTTTGATTAGAATTTAGGGTTTCTAATCTTTAAAACAAAACAATGTCTTAAAACAAAAAATAAAGGAGGCATTGGTTTGCAAAGAATAAGGGACATGTACACAGCCTTGGTTGATGTTGTGCTACTTGGAAGAAGAAGGAGGCATTGGTTTGCAAGGAATAAGGGACATGTACACAGCCTTTTCGTGCAAGCTTTGGTGGAATTTTAGCGTGGGAACCTCGCTCTGGGCGACTTTTATGCTCGCAAAGTATTGTCGTGGCATCTATCTATGCCAGACAGAGATCAGGCCGTCTGATTTACCAACCTGGAAACGTATGTTGAATGTTAGTCGACAGGCTGAGCTGTCGATAGTGTGGTTGGCAAAAAATGGGGCGTGTAGCTTTTGGTACGATAACTGGCTAGGGAATGGAGCTCTGTTTCTGAAGATGCCTGGGATTCCGCATTTAACTTTTGCAGACTTCATCCTCGGTGGTAGATGGGATAGACAGCGGCTGGCCAGGAGCTTCCCCCGAAGGTGTTCACCCTGGTGATGCGAATGATAGTGCAGACAGAAGGGAGGATGGATGAAATGGTTTGGGCACCATCAAAGTCCCAAGTCTTTTCCTTGGCTTCGACATACCAGGAGGTGCGCCAGATTCGTCCCAAATCAGTGGTATTCACACAAATGTGGCATGCTCGGATCCCCTTAAAAGTCTCCTTTTTCATGTTATGCTTGCTACTGCGTAGGCTGCCCCTCGATGATGTCCTAAAGGGAATGGGCTTTCAGTTACCGTCCAAGTGCTGCTGTTGCGAAGTTGCGGGGGAGGAGTCTTTGGATCACGTCTTCTCGAGGAGGACAATTGCCATGGAGGTATGGACTCATTTTAACTATGTTTGCGGGTTAATGTTACCAGGTGAACACATATGCACATGGCTGGTATCGTGGTGGATGGCATCACCTCAGTTATCGCGCAAGAGGCGGTTTGTACTTCAAATCTTGCCGAGTTTCATTTGTTGGAATATCTGGAAGGCAAGGAATAATGCAATTTTTGAAGGCAACAGAATACGTAGTAAGGACATCTACTGGGCCTTTTTCAGGATATGAAGACAACATTTGAGATTCACTTCGCACAGCAAGTCGATGGGCACACGTTCCATCAGTTTTGTGACCAAATCTCACAGTCATGCCCAATGTATAGTTTCCATTTCCTGCGGTGGATTGCTTCCGTGGGCGGGGAGCTAATGCTAAATACAGATGGATGCTCTAAAGTGAATCCAGGAGTGTGTGGAGGAGGTGGTGCCCTAAGGGATTCTAGTGGAGGGCTCATTTTTGCGTACTCAGCTTACCTAGGTGAGTCAACTAGTCTGTGCGTAGAAGCTCGGGCAGCGCTATTAGGTATTAACCTGTGCATTGAGAGGGGATTTGATTGATTCTTTTTACAATTAGATTCCTCTATTCTAATTGGTATCCTACAGCATCGGTTCCGGTGTCTTTGGTAGATACGAAGAACAGTGGAGCGCATATGACAGTCGGTGGCAGAGGGCTCTCGCTTCGTGCATTGCTATCGCGAATCGCATAGGGTGGCAGATGTTTTAGTCAATATGGGGGTGGCCTATCATCTTGAGCCTATTCGCACTTATGACACGCTAGCGGAGCTACCCTCAATGGCTAGAAGGGAAGCTAGGATGGATAGACTAGATATGCCTTCTATTCATATCAGGAGTGGTAGACCCGTGTTTTAGTGTATGATGACAGCTCTCACTAGGGTGTGTAATATTTGGTTACTATGAATAAAACGTTTCCTTTAAAAAAAACAATTTATTTTATTATGGAAAATCCTAAGCTAAATTATATAGGTCTTATATGACATACACAAGCTAAAATATGGCATGTCTCGTGATATTTAGAAGTTTCCATATATGTATCTATCATTAGCCCATATCATGTTTTCAAAATCATTTTGTTTGTAGGTGAACTCTTGATTTATTATAAGATATTATATGAGTCGAGCTTGTATTCCTTGTTTCCAGAGTTGGTGTCACGACCCCACCTCCTCTTAGGGCGTACCCAAGGTTTGGTGGACCGCCTGCTTAACTCTCGCCAGAATTCACTCACTAATGTTCTTGAAATAGCCTTTCAAGCCTCGAAATTAACATAAAAGTTCCATTTCCAACCAACAATTCAAACTTAATTTACAATCCAAAAGTAAAACATAGGATTACATTTTAAAGATTCCAAATACATCTTATCTACAAAAGTACAAGTACAAGAGATTATATACACTAGTTCACGCCTACTTGCTCCGAGCTCCACCCCTATAAGGAAAATCAACTAATGGAATGAGCTAAAATCTCAGTGAGGTTCCCAAATAAGCAACCTAGTAGGCATACATGGAAACATTTATATTTTGCACTTTACACACTTGGCACAGTAATAAGAAGTAGTTCAAGAATCAATAATTCATTCATTAAAAGGATACGTGCTCATTTGGAGCCATTCATTCATTCATTCGCTAATCATTTTCCTTATCCCTCCGACATTAGAAAATATTTGCAAGTGAAAATTCCTTCAGTGTTCATGTCATTCATTCATTTATTTTTATTGCATTGAATTCACTGGCTAGTTCTCCACCAGACTTCGTGGTAATACTCGAGTATACCAAACATTATCCTAGGGTTATAAGCCGCCCGACGGAGTCAGCTTCTGGCTCGAGTCGACTGGCAATGAAAGGCAATGGTCCAGTTTAGCCAAAAGGCTTACATTCATGCACAAGTAGCATTCAATCATTGAAAATTTACTTTTGCGTGGGTCAAGTGCGATAAAATACACACTCGCCCATTGAAAATCTATTTAGCAATAATTGAAAAGCATTTGACATTTAGACAACATTCACAACATTCCACATAGTCATTTAAAGCATACGCATGCAAGAAACACTCACCAACAATTAGTGTTTACAAAAATCAGGTTGAGACATAGCTCCTTGCCCGGATTCTAAATCCTTGGACGGATTTTAAATTTACGATCAAATATTGAATAATAAAATACAATCAAGTAGGGTTTCGAAATATCCAACCCTTACTTGTGAATATCACAAGGAGATCATGTGAATAGAACTTATATACATAGATTTCATGACTTACTAACTCCAGGCAAAATACATGCATGCTTGCCTTTGTTTTAGAAAGAAAACGATCGAAACTTTTAAGTTTAAAACATGACATATGCAACAAAAAATCATGTTTTAAAATGGTCATTGTCGCGCCCCATTTTTTAGAAGAAAAATAAATAACGAGTTTAGAAAAGTGAATTTTGATTTAAAAAAATAAATTTTTGATTTAAATAGAAAATGGGTAAAGAAAATGAAATGGGCCTAAATGGGACTTGAAAATGCGACGATTTGACCCAAAATATAGTTTAAAAAGGGTTTTTAAAATAAAAATCGGAGTCGCCACTTGGTATAGAGTTAAGGTGTACCAAGTCACCTAAAATGAATTTTTTTTAAAGGAAAAGGTAGAAAGAAACCCCTTTTAAACGACTCTTAGTCTACGTAAACCAACAAAAAAGGTTCGGGAGTCACATTTGACGAAGGGGAAGGCAAGGATAAAAATCCAAGGCACCCCTTCGACCTAGCCAAGGCTAGTTGCGTGATTTAGTCAAAGATTTTCTCGTTTTAACCTTAAGATTCATCACATTTGGATGTACTATATGAATGCAAACCCTAGACCTAGGGGGGGCATTGGGGGGCAAAATTTCTCTTCAAAATTTGAACGGTGCCAATCACATTAATTGTGATGCCCAATAATTACCGTTTGGAGAAGTCATGAATAATGCAAAAAATATGAGATTCTAAGAAAAGAAAAGAAATAAAATAATTATACAAATATACATGTCTTAAAGGAATGCATCATGTCGGGTACGGGGGACTAATGTTCGTGACTCAATTTTCCCTTTTAATAGAGGGAATACGAGCGTGCTAAGGCTAGAAAAGCCAAACTCGTCCATATAAGGGGCTATTCCCTAATCTAATCAAACAAATGCACTAATCTATCCCCTAATTTCCTAAATGAGATGCAAATCTAAGTGTTATATATGCATAGGGGTAAGGGATATTTTATTAGGGAAAATATTATGTGAAAATGATAAAGATCCTAAAAAAATGGAAAAATATGCATGAAGTGTAATATAATCATACAAACATGATCTAGCGAGGGAGGTCCCTAAGGGTCTAGCATTGGACTAGCCCATGTCTATGGATCCTCACTAGCATTGGACTAGTGGAAAATCGGAACAAAGAGCCACAACTAGCGTTGGACTAGTGTGGTGACGGGAAAGGAATCACAGCTAGCATTGGACTAGTGTGATAACATGCATTTATTACAGTCTAGTAAATCAGATAAATCATAATAAAGTAAATAAACACATAAATCACATAAATCACATAAACACATAACACATAATCATAATATCTAGATGCAAGGCCCTAAGAAAGCGGATAACACATAACAAGTAAGCATGCAAATCACATCAAGCAAATAAAGCAAAGAAGCCCTAACTATTACACTTGACACTTGAGGGGGGCCTACTACAATCTAAGAGGGGAAATGAAATAATAATTGAAATAAATACCTAACTATTACAAATCTGGCATTCAAGTGCCTTTCGAATGATCAAAATTGAACTAAAATAAATATACAAAATTAAAGCTAATAAAACAAATAAAACACTCAAGAGGCATGCAATTACACACGTAAAGTCACATAAGAGCACATTGAGTCAGATAAAGTGAAAATAAGGGATAGAGTGTACCTCCCTTGAATCGTGACCCTAATGAAATGAAATCACTTATTTGCCCTCCAAAATACAAAGAAAAGGTCAAGGCATCATTTTAATTAACGAATAATCACAAAAGATAAAAAAAAAATGAATCGTGAAATTGAATCAATTAAATCATATAAACAACCCACATTCAAGAAGTCAAAAGAATAAAGGACTTGATTGTAAATATTAACAAAGTTTTGGGGTCAAAAAATAAAAGAAAATAAAGTTTAAGGACCTATTTGCAATTAAAACTGGGACCTAAATGAAAGAAATTGAAAATGTCCAGGGCAACAATATAGTTAAGGAGAAATCCAAGGACTGATTTGCAAATCTAGTTACCAGATTCTTAGAAAACAGGCCATTGGGCCATTTTATTTATTTGTTTGGGCCAAAACCTTCCCTAGCCCAATCGAAATCCAAGCAAAACAGATGGGCTAGCCTAATTGTTCTTACGAATTGAATCCAACTAAATTAATCACAAACTCAATCCTTAAAAACCTAACAAAAAATGTTGGGCTCTATCTTCCTAAGCCCAAGTCAAAAATTCAACAAAATAAACTAAATCACTTCCTTAAGCCCAAACAAAATAACCTCTTAATCCAAAACACTTGTTTCACTAAACCCAACAAGATAAACAAATCAACTAAAATTATTAAGCCACAATCATGACCCAAAATCAAGAATTAATCTATCCACAAAGTCATATAAAATATGCAAACATAGGATTAAACTTAAGAGGGCGAAATTAGTGCGATTTTTCCAGATTTTGGGCTACAAGAGTATTATATACAAACTAAAGGGTTAAGTGCACTCAAATAAGGGACCTGAATGGTTCAATTACAGAAGATTCTGGGCCATAATGCGATTAGACAAAAGTTGGGGGGTTAAAAATAATAAAATAAAATAAAAATCTCAGAAATTATCATGCATCCTGCTCGAAGCTCTTGCAGTTTTCTTCTGCATTCTTTCTTCTGTAACTCCCTCCCCCCCCCAAGGAACCACATGAAACAAATTCAGTTTGGCTCAAGCAAACAAAACCCCTCTCCTAGCATTAACTTAGATTCACACAAAAGGGGGGAAAATGTGAAACGGCAAAACAGAAAAAGGTGTCGCGCACAAGCCCCTCAGGATCAAAACCATCCCTTCTATCATGAAAAATCAGATTTTATGTTTTGACAGACACTGAACTAGCTGACTGTTCCTTTTTCTTTCGCGCAAAACGCAAGCAAAGATCATCTTCAAACAGGACTTTCGGTTAGGCATTTCGTCGAACAACAAATAGGCAATAAAATTTCACCGACTTTTTTTTGCTCAATTAAGGTTATTTTCATCCCCAAAATTTGCCAGCAACACAGAAAACAGTCCAATTAACACATACAACATGCGTATTCAAAAATCATGAATAAACAACAGGAAAATTGCAACCAACATAGTCACGGCAGCCTGTTTCGAGAGCTTGAACAAAACTGAAGTTTTAAAGAAGAAAGGACAGCTTACCGTGCTCTTGTTCGATGAAAATTGGCCGGTGATGATGGCGGGTCGGTGAAGTGGCGGCGGCTATGAGCGGCGGCGGTATTCCTTTCTCCAGTTTTTCCTTGCCCGTCCGCCTCTCTTAGCTTTTCCTCGCCTCCGTTTTGCTCTCACAGAAGCTCCCTTCCATTTTCCAGATTTCCTTTCTCCCTCTTCGTCCGTCTCTCTCTGACTTTCTCTTTTTGTTTTGCCCAAAAAAAAAACCTCCTTCCCTCAGCCCAGGACCTCTTCATCCGTTGCCATTTCTTTCCTGTTTTCACTCTCTCTCGCTCATTTCTCTCTACCCGAGGAACTTCCCCAATTTTCAGATTTTTCCTCTGTTCTTGCCGAAGACTCCCTCTCTGTTTTTCTGCTTTACTCGAAGTCCCCCCTTTTTGCTTTTCCCTCTCACTCTTTCCTACTCTCGGCCATTCGAACCTCTCCTTTTCCGTTGCTATTTTCTTTTCTTTCCACCCCCGAGCCTCTGTTTCTCGTTCTCTCCTTGACCGAAGCTCCCTTTCTCTCGGCCCTCAAACCTATTTTTCAACCCCAAAATCTCAGCCGCCCCTTGCTTTCTTCTGCCCTCCAATTTGCTCAACCCGCCACCTGTGGAGCCTTCTTTTCTCTTCCTTTTTCTGTGTTCTTTTCCGCAATCCTCCCAAGATTCTAGCCGCCACCCTCGTCTCTTTTTCTTCTTTCCCCTCTGATTTTTCTACTGCCGAACCTTCTTTCAATTTTCCAGCTTTTCGTTTCTTTTGCTCCCTTCTTTTCGTTTCTTTTGCTCTCCGACGAAACCCCCTCCATTTTCCCTTTTTGCTCTGTTTTTTTGTTTTTTTTTCTTGCTCTCAGACCGCCGCTCCTCTGTTTTGTTCTTCTCCTCCCCTTTTTTTGTTCCGGTCCCCCCTCAGTTTAATCAACCGCCTTCCTCTTTTTATTTTGCCATTGCCTTTTTCTTTTCTTTGTTTTCAAATCCTCAACCTACAAGTGTCTCACTCTCCCCCCTCCTAAGTGATGTGTTGTCCAAATATAAAAGGGACACTTGTCCCGCATGCAAAGCCTACACATATTCACATATTTTCTTTTTCCTTCTTTTCCATTTTTCATTTTCATTTTTTTTCAAAATCAATTTAAATAAATAAACCAAATTATAAGCAAATTAAAAATAAACTAAAACTTTCAAAAATATCAATTACATTTTTCCTCTTCTTCAAATTGAAACTCAAAAATGATTAAAACAATTTTTTGTGGGCATTTTCTTTTTTTCTGAAAAATAATAAAGCTAAATAAAAAAAAAAGAAATAATAAAATAAAATAAAATAAAAATAGCCGATATTATCAATAAAAGTAAAAATGAAATAAATTAAAAATTTGGTGTCTACAGTCATTACTTTCACCTTGCAAAATATATAATTTTGGCAAAATAATTTCACCTTACATATCACCTCCAAGGTTAACTCAAATATTCCTAAAACAAGTGAAGTCCAAATTGATTACAAAGCACACCTCCATGTCTACTTTTACTCACTTATCCTTCAAGAAATGAAATGGACAACAATTCCCCTGTTCTTCCTTCAATTTTTCCTCCAATTTTTCAAGCTAAGCTTTATGGCAAAATAGACCAAATCAACTCCACAACTCATAAGAAAAAAAAGGGTTCTTACACTAGCTACAAAACCAACTAATTTAGACTTATCTCTAGCATACAAACATAATACATCTAAGCTGAAAAATTAAACCCTAGGCTGGAAATTTACAAACTAAACTTGGAAAATTATAATTCAAGGTTGGAAATTTCGATTGAAAGCTGAAAATCCCTACACCCAAGTTAAAAATCACATTTCAAAGCTTACTATGTTATATCAAAGCTAGAAAGTCCCATGTGAAAGTTAAAAAACCCATATACATAATAAATTCATGATCCAAGTATGAAATGGAGTGCAAGTAATCGAGAAAGTTAAGTTTAAAAATCAGAAAATGTTTCCAAGACCCTTCCAAGTTTTTTTGTCATTTCGTAAGAAAAATTCTAGTTTTTGTAATGCTCTTTGAAAAGTCATAACTTGAGTTTTGTAAGCCCAAAAATCATAACTCTTATACCATTAGAAAATAGACTCAAAAGACTACAACTCTCTAGAAGACACCTTCATAAAATTCAGCCCATAAATTAGTCAAATCTCAGTTTCAATTCACTGCTCAACTAAGTGCAAAAACATGACAGTCTTGGATTTTCAGTCCACTTTGAAATTTTGCTGGTATTTATAGAAAGTAAACCAATTTTACATGGTTAAAAGAGATATGAGTCTAGTTGCAAATGCAACAAACGGAACTCAATTTGAATTTTTCTACACCAAGATATAACAGATTTCCCAAAACTGCTCAAAGTCTCCTGGGGAAAAAATTTTCAGCGGCACTTCCCCTTATTTTCCCTAATTTTCAGCCATTTTCAAGGCTTCATTCTTACCACAAAATAGGCTCAAATCAACCATATACATACTAGGCCACCAACTCACTAAATCAAGCATATACATAGCATTGAACCATCACAACTCCATGTATATATGGAGTTTCAAGTAATTACATCAAGACTGGAAATTTCACCAAACCTAACAATACCATGATAGCTATCATAAAAGCCATGCCTTTTACCTTATAAAAGTATCATCCATCAAGTAGATACAAAGACAAGTGAAAAGATACGGTGGCTATCAAGTTTACCTCTTAAATCTCACAAAACAATGCTGAAAAATCACAACACAACCTGAAAATCTTGAAATCTACCATACAAATTCTTCCTTTAGCTTCTCTAACATCATATATCAAAGAAACTCAAAGATAAGGGTGGATTTCTAGCAAAGTTCTCCTCTTTACCTCCAAAACTTAGATGGACAGCCTGTGAGGACTCACAAAATTTTCTTATTCAAATTCTTATTTCGAGCTCATTTAATTATTTATTTGGCCAATTACCTCGAATATTATTTTCTAACCTTATTAGACTTAAATACATGGAATTATGGCTTCATTATGTTTTTAAAGTGACTCGTTTCAAAAAATTAATTTTTGGAAGTTCGATTAATGAAAATAGTGAAAACGTGTTTGAGAAATTTTAGCCAATTAAGAGTACATTAAACTCGGAAAATTGGAGACATGTACAATGTTCTTAAAATAGGTAAATTTAGGTTTAAGTACTCAAGTGATAGTTGGTGGTACGATCGTTATAAGAATTTCTCGAAGGTTTCACTTTATCGCGCCTAAATTGGAAATACGCGTTTTCACGCGCGCGCTTAATTGAGGGACTTTAGACCATTAATTTGGGACAATTAAGAGTGAATAATATTTATATGAATATAAGTGCCTTCGAGGTTTAGTGCACTGGCGAAATAAACTCAAAAGGAATCGAGCACAAAACAAGCGCGTATGCGCACTATTTGCGGTTGACTTTTGCGCATCTAAACTCTTAATCCTTAAGCTTCCTCCGTAAGCCAAAAAGTCAGACCAAACCTCTCTTTCTCCTAGCTCTCTTGGCCGGCCATCAAGCTGCAAAGAAACAACTAAAGTTCTTCAACTTTTCACTCCAAAATCTTGCTCAAATCACTACCAAATCCTCTCAAATTTTAGCACCACTTAGCTCAACACTTGGGAAGTCCATCTAGCTGCAAAAGAAAGGAGCTCTCCACGATTTTCCTCAGGCTTCAAAGGGTCGAAAATTCTGACTTGAACAACCACCAAAGTAGGTAATGATCCAACACTCTAAACTTGTCCTATGGAGGTTAAATAACACATATGAGCTTGAATCTTTACATGGGTAACTTGTATTGTTGGAAAATTTTGATGGTGGGCTCTATGAACTTCCACCCTTGGCTTGATGGCTGATGAAATGATTGATGTTGGATATAATGCTGGTTCAGTGTTTAAAATGGTGGATTAATGGTGTATTATTAGTAGAAACTTCAAGGAACTCATGGGATAGAAATTTCCGATTTTGCCCCTGCCTTGTTCGGTTATTTTAAGGCCAATTTTTTATGATCTAATAGCTTGAATATGATGTTTATATGTTGTATTAGATGTGTAAAAAATTTCATTGGAAAACATTAACGTTTGGTTGGGCAAATGAATTTATTTGTGAACTAATCAATCTGGAAAACTGTTTTCGGATAACCCTGTCCAGCGGTAGCATTTCAACCATAACTTTGTCCTCCGACGTCGAAATCGAGTGCCGTCAGTGGCATTTGAAAACTAGACATCCATACCTTTCCAACGGTATAAAATGCACGTTCTGGTTCCATGTGTGGGAGCCGAACCATTCGTTTTAAGATAGATGTCCTGTTTGTCTGTTCTGCTGGAATGATTTGTAGAGGCAGCAACTTGAGGCTCAATTTCGACCTGGTTTTTTGCCAAATTTCAAAACGTTTTCTTCTGTGAATTTTTATCTCTATGAATGTATTTTCCAACGCCATAAACCATGCTCAATTCCGAGTTAAGTCGACTGAGTTGTGATCAAAACAAGAACACTGCTCTGTTTTGAAAAAACCTAGTTTTGGACAGATTTGAGATGAGACTTCTTGTGGTCTTACTAAATGAAATTCTTGGTGTTAAACACCTACCAAATGTACCATGAATGTTCCTTAGACTTTCCTTTCACATATGAACCATGATTGGAGGATTTTCTTAGCCAAACGATTGGATTTGGAAAGAAAAGGATTAAAGGCAGATTGCCTTAACAATTTTTCCAAATTTTAGTTGGTTCGTTGACTACCTTCCCGAAGGTATTTTTCTGTGAAATTTGATAGAGAGATACCCTTCATATAAGAGTAAAATACTGTCAATTTTGATACCAATCCAAGTTCGTTTCGATACCTAACTAAACTTCCAATGTTGGAAGTTCAAATCTGGAAATTCTTCTCCAGTCTTGAATTTTCCCCAACTTTGAGCTACCATATCTTGGTGCTCGAAACTCCGATTCTCGATCCGCTTGTTCTGTCCTAATCTTACTTGCACCTCTAATTGATTTATAAATTTCAAGGGCTGGTTTACAAAGAGTGAATTCTGCCGAATTTCCAAAGTTAGCGAAAAACCAACCCCAGCTCAATCCTGAACATTCTGGAACAGTGATTTCAAACTCATTTTTGAATACCTTCCACTTAGATTTATGAAAATGTGTCTTCTAAGAACTTTTATCACTTTCCAAGAGGTTTCCAACGGTAGAAAGTTTTCCAATTTTAGACTTGTATCGAGTGAGATACGATTTTTCAAAGATCCATATCAAAACTGAAAATTTCCAACTTTCAAGGAAATAGAGTTTTCCAAGAACTCTTTATTCTTTCGACATTATGCAAACGTTTTAACCTCGATTTCCTAGATAAAAACCCAAATGCTCCTGTACTTTAAGAAACTCTAATTGAACCTCGATTTACGAGTAATTGAGGTCCGTTTTCATGAAATTTTCTTAGATTGTACCAGTGTACAATCTTACTTGATAATTGGGATATATGAGTGATGCTTCACTATTATTTGCTCAGGCGCACACGAGGACCCTCAAGAGGATCCCACGGTGGACGCTTAAATTTCGAGTGCCTTTTTCTTCTCGTTTTACTTGGTGAGTGTCAAGTGCATGACTTGTCGTGTTTACTTGATTTTCCTGCTTATATACGTGAATATCACTTGATGAAACGAGTGTGTACTTTATCGCACTCGCTCTCCTTTACTCGAACTTTACTTGCGTTAACTTGGTTTTCAAAGTCGATTTGAGTGAATCACGTCAACTAAAATATACCTGTTTTCATGTGCATGTCGTGTTGTCGTGCGTGTCGTGTATGCCGTGCGTGTCGTGTTGCCGGGTGGAGTGAATCTCCTCGACTTATGGGGACGCCCAATTCTCTTAGCCAATCTTGCAACTCGAGTCAGCATGGGTTTGGTCGAGAAGCTTGATAAACCAAGAGAATAACAAAACACAACTTGATCTTTTGAGATCTTGTTCGGCATACTCGTGGAGTATCGCCTTTTTCGTGCGTATTCAAAAATCAAAACTTGATCTCTTGAGATCTCGTGAGGCATACTTGACGAGTATTGCCTTTTTCATGCGTGTTTGGTTACGGATCCGAGAGGGTGGAATGTTGATCGGAGGAAGTAATAAATGAAGTTTCTACGGATATAATACTCACCCGGATGACGGAGTGTCATCACGAGGGGGTATCGGATATATTTTGATTGGGTGGAGTGTCCAATCAGACGTTACCGGTTCGTTATTTAGGTTTTTCACTGTATATTGGGTGGTGTAGATCCTCATTTTTTGGGGAGATCTGTCACTCTATGACTAGGAAGATTTTGTCTTGGAAATGCTGTTTTTAATATGATAGAAAAGGTTTGTGCCAAGTTTTTGTGGGGGTCTACAGATGCATTGTCGAAGTATCACTGGATCCGAAGGTCTCAGTTGCGCTACCCGGAAGAGGAAGGAGGCATTGGTTTGCAAAGAATGAGGAACGTGTACATAGCCTTTTCGTGCAAACTTTGGTGGAATTTTAGCGTGGGAACCTCGCTCTGGGCGACTTTTATGCTCGCAAAGTATTGTCGTGGCATCCATCTATACCAGGCAGAGATCAGGCCGTCTGATTCACCAACCTGGAAACGTATGTTGAATGTTAGTCGACAAGCTGAGCTGTCGATAGTGTGGTTGGTAAATAATGGGGCGTGTAGTTTTTGGTACGATAACTAGCTAGGGAATGGAGCTCTGTTTCTGAAGATGCCTGGGATTCCGCATTTAACTTTTGCTGACTTCATCCTCGGTGGTAGATGGGATAGATAGCGGCTGGCCCAAGAGCTTCCCCCGGAGGTGTTCACCCTGGTGATGCGAATGCCAGTGCTGACAGAAGGGAGGATAGATCACTACAAAAAATTATTTCTTTCGTGACAAATTTTTCATGACAACCAACCTATTCGTTACAAAAACAATACTTTTTATGACAACCCGTCAGGCAAATGTCCTTCAGAAGGCAAACATGTTTTTCTATTTTTTTCATTGTCTAAAGTTACTTTCCCCACATCAATTCATCAGGAAAAGTTTTCATTCTCCCTCCATTTTTTTCCCACAAGTTTTTCCCCGTTTTGGACCCAAAAAAAGTTTAGAAGGAAATCAGACTTATGACATGGAAACCGGGAAACAAAGAAACACTTTTCCGTATCTCTTACTTTTGGAACAATAACGACAAAGAAACACTTTCTCCAAATCTATAACTGGTCTTTCATATCTCCAACAACAAAGCACAACAACGAACTCGAACTTGTCTTCATCTCTTTCAACAAGAGAGACAACACGATGGTCTAAGGTGATGTAAAAATCAAATAATCCTTCAATTTTGTCTTGAATCAGTTCCTTTTCTCCAAATCACCCTTCAATTTTTCCTTAATTGGTTTCTTTTTTATTTTTATAGTGGGTATTTTATTCATCTCTCCCTTTCTCTGTTCGTCAAAACCCAGGAAGATGTTTAAATTCTTGTGCCCGGGGATATAATCAGTAGAAAACTTGTTGATATCATTCTTGCTGATGCTCGCTTGCTCGACAAAGATCCTTTGAAAATTGACCCAGTTGGTATCCTGTTTTGGTTGCTCCTCCTATGTCCAAGTCATCAATTTTTCAGCTCTGCTCAAGGTACTGAAAGTACAATAGTGGAATTGGCAGTCGGCTCTGATTGGAGAGTCAATTCAATTTTTCAGGTCTGACTATGGAATTTGCAGTCAGCTCAATTTTTCAGTATTGTTGCTTCGCTATTTAACAGAAAAGTTACAATTTTTAGCTTACCCTTTTGATGAAAGATCGATATTTCATGAAATGGCATTATTTTTTATACAATGTAGTTGTAGATTAAGAATATGTACTTAAATTACAATTAAGTTTCTAAATATTTCCTTGGGTTATATGTCCTAGTGCAAATATTGGTTATTGGATTAGAAGTGTGGTAATGTTGTTTGGATTTCACGGCCAAAAAAGTGGAAATTTTGACTTGTTTAGTCAAAATGGGTATACTATTGTCCAATCTTTTTTATACGTATGTCTACATAGTTTGAACTACATTTGAGTGGCTTTTATATGAGGTAGTTGTATTTTGTTTTGGGTGAAGATAATAGATAACTTTCAGGTCAGCATGGAACACTGAAAGAAATTTTAAGACTGGCTATGGGGAAACCAGCAATGTGTTCTCAGTGGTTGCATCCTTGCTACTTACTGCAAGGATAGTCTTCGAACACTACTGACATTTTTTCCTATGCATCACCCATATAGAAAAAAATGAAGATGGCCCAGGATAATTTGGTGGTGGAGAAATCCCAGTGTTGCAATAAAAAATGGAGCATGTTAGTGACTTACCACGGCCTAAATCTCATTGCTTGAATTCAGCTTACTAACAGAGTTGAGATGTGAGAATTATGACAGTGATGCTAGTTGCTACTGTGATTATCTATACTGGATGTGCGACTTCAGATTCTGTTGTTCTCCCATTTCCAGATTAAAGGTGGAATGGCAGGGTTTACAGGACAAATTTCTGCTGTCATAATTCTTGGCATTATGTTGATGTGTCATAGTTCTTCTCATTTGCCCTGTAAATGCTCTAGTAATACAAGCCAATGATCCCTCTGTAGTCTAGACCATTAAATCTTGTGTGGTTTTTTCCTTGCTTTCCAGCTCACTAATCACTTATAGGCACCTTACATTAATTCAGAAATTTGACAAATTCAGAGCCTTAATGATGCATTTTGCAAATGTTATGGTAAGACTCTGGCGAAAAGTATTGTCTATTCCTTGAAGGAATAAACCAATGGGATATGACCTATATTGCTGTAAGAGGAAAGTTGTCTAGGATCGTTTGGTTTTTTGCAGGACTTCTTCATTAGGATATCATAGTGCAAAAACTATTTATCGCAGCCTATCCATCATACCGAGTGTCTAAAGGTGGATCGCAGCCATGTACGACAATCAAGAATTTGGGGCAGCCACGGTTCTTGAACTATTAATCTGTTATTGGCATTGATTGGTCAGGAAAAAAGTTGCATGGCTTAATATTACAAAATGTACATTGATTTTTAACATACTCCACATAGGACTTACAGCAAACTGTACCACTATTAAATTTTTGGGTGAAGATAATAGTTGTACAATCTTTTGCTCCTTTCACAATTTTTAGTTATATACATTACCAATCTTTACTCCAAAAGTTGATCTGTGTTTTGCCCTCTCTTTCCCTCTTTTTTTTTTTTTGTCTAGAAAGGGATTGGTTCGAGTAGAAGATCAATGGGATAGTTACAATTCTAATCAGGCTTTAGGAAGGTAATTTTGTTATTTTTTATGTTACAAAAAAAGATTTTTGATTGTTGTCGATTATGTATGATGATTTTCTTAAAATATCTAATTTCGCATTTCTTCATATTCAGCAGAGCAGACCTGCATTCTCACTCCCTTGATAGAGAAGAAAGGGAACAACCAGAGAAAAGATTGCATAATTTGAGGTACGTTGTTATTTGGTAGCTTACCATAAAGAATGAAAAGTGTTTATCATAATTGCTAGTTTCTTGCAAATTATGTTATGGTTTACATCCTTATTTGTGTAAATCAAGTTATGGGTTATGATGTTTAATGCTTTCTTATATACTATACAACAGCATATACAATTAAACAATAGGAGAATAGTACAATCAGGAATGTGTTTTCAGTTTTATTGAGTAGTATACCATTTGGTGTAATCAGTGAATAATCTAAGTAGCTTGGAATTCATAACTAAGCCATAAAAAGGAGGTACATTGTGAATACTATGTTTTTTTGCCTTCTTTATCTTTTTATATCTAGAAATTGTCTTTCCTCCTTTTTGAGTTGTTCATCTTGACAATGCCTTGAGTTTAGTAATTTGACATCAAAATTTTACTAATTTGACTCCTTTTTTTATCATATACTGTGTTATTGCAGATGGCACCTTCCGGAAAACGGTTGAAGAGAAACTGCCCACCTAATACCAACTTGCAATCTGAACGACAGCCAACTTCAAACTCAACTTTGGAGCATCAATCAGCTACCATAGGTGATGATATCCAGATTAATTCGAATAATAGTAATCCTGCTCAAGCAAACACTAATGGTAAGTGAAAATGCTGAAAATGATTTAATTCTTGCCATTCAATGCATACATCCTTTTTGTTATAATTCATATTAAGCCTCAACTACCATGTTTAACAATTATTCACAGATCAAAGAAAGCAAAAAAAAAGGCAGTGGCCCAACCACAAGAAAAGTTATCGAGAAGATGATACGAGCTAATGTATATAAAATTCAGTACTAAGATGTGTATATATATAATATTACCATCTATTCAAGATTTTTTTGTATAATCAGTTCCCTAGAATTTCTGTTGGGGTATACCTGTGATGCTTCATTTGTTAATATTAGGGAGGCAAGCCATTGGAAATTGTCTTTCCTAAAGGATGTTGCAAACCAATCAATTATGCTGCTCAACTTGCTAGTGGTGTAGATTATGTTGTAAGGCACCTCTCTTCACTGAAGGACATACGCATATATGATGACATACCAAATGAGAAAAAACAGAACCTATATGGTGGCTTGATGGTACCAGATTACACAGTGTCTTTTATGATGACATTCAGCGTGTTAATATTTATTTTGTTGACTTGACCAATTCTGAAAATGATCCATTTCTTAATGGTAATTTATAGGGATGGTTTGACTTCAAAGATTGGGAAACTGATCCCAATGTTGAAATTTATGTGGATGACATGCTTCAGAATAGCTACAGGCAGTGGAGGAATACTATGCACATAGATTATAAGATGTTGAAGGCAGCGGAAAAAATCCACTCACCTCGTGCCCTTATGACTGGATTGAGCAAGATGAGTGGAAAAGTATGTGTGATTGGTTCGAAGATCCTATATTCAAAGTATTTCCTGGTGTATTATTGGTTACTTGTAGCATAGTAATTATTCTGGTACAAGTTAATGCATTGCTTGTACTCATGATTAGGTGGTCCCTAAGCAATTTGTAGTGAGCATCCATGCATCATAACAAAAATACATCTTTTGCATACCATTCTATTATTTCTCTGATTTCAGATTTTTCTTGGTTTTATTGTACAGGTTTGGGATGAACTTGTGGATTGCTTTTGGCTCATACTGAAGAACTCTTCTATTTTGATATCATCGATCTCTAGTATTTTGTTGACCATGGAATTAAAGTCCATCTTTTGGTTTTAGCATATGTTAGGTATATGGCAGTTATCTAGGGAGAAATAGCAATGTTTATATTGGTTTCAAATCATGGAATGTGATAATATGTAAATGTTTGACATAGTTAACTTTTGTGGTTTGACATATTATGGTTGCCTACTAATGATAACATGTGAAGTTTTGGTTGATATTTTGCTTGCATACTTTTATATTTTGATTGGGTGGAGTGTCTAAATAGATGATATGGGATGTTTTAGTCAGGAGTTTTAATTTTTCTTGAAATTGGGCTTGTTGATAGGGAGATTTCGTCCATTTGTAAGGGAAAGTTCTGCCAAAATTTTTTTAAAAATAAAATAAAAAATTATTATTCAAAAAAAAAAAAAGATACGGTCACTATTGTCACTAAAATTGCTGGGCTTAAAAAGGTTGAATGGTCAAATTAGAAATTAGTATATTATAGTGATGCAGTTGTCGTCAGGAAAAATGATATTGTATTGTCATTAAATTTTCCCGACAAGTTTCAATGTAGGACTTTTCTTGACAATAAAAAATTTAGTGACAAAGTTCAGGGTCTTTCCCGTCAAAGGATCGTCAAGAATATGAGGTCTTTTCCTGACTATCAAATCATCACGATTACCTTTCCTAATGATGCGTCACAGAAAATAACACCTTTCCAGACGACAATTCCAATAGTTGTCAGGAAAACCTTTTGCCGACGGCGTATAGGTGACTAATCTTCTCTAACGACATTGGTGTCACGAAAACTTTTCCTGACGAAATACGTATCTTTTCCTGACAAATATTGTTGTCACTAGAAATCTCTTTTTTTGTAGTGGATGAAATGGTCTGGGCACCATCAAAGTCCCAAGTCTTTTCCTTGGCATCGGCATACTAGGAGGTGCGCCAGATTCGTCCCAGATCAGTGATATTCGCACAAATGTGGCATGCTCGGATCCCCTTAAAAGAGTCTTTTTTCATGTTACGCTTGCTACTGCGTTGGCTGCCCCTCAATGATGTCCTGAAGGGAATGGGCTTTCAGTTACCGTCCAAGTGCTGCTGTTGCGAAGTTGTGGGGGAGGAGTCTTTGGATCACATCGTCTCGAGGGGGACAATTGCCATGGAGGTATGGACTCATTTTAACTACGTTTGCGGGTTAATGTTACCAGGTGAACACATATGCATACGGCTGGTATCGTGGTGGATGGCGTCACCTCAATTATCGCGCAAGAGGCGGTTTGTACTTCAAATCTTGCCGAGTTTCATTTGTTGGAATTTCTGGAAGGCAAGGAATAAGGCAATTTTTGAAGGCAGCAGAATACATAGTAAGGACATCTGCTGGGCCTTTTTCAGGATATGAAGAAAACATTTGAGATTCACTTCGCACATCATGTCGATGGGCACACGTTCCATCAGTTTTGTGACCAAATCTCACAGTCATGCCCAATGTATAGTTTCCATTTCCTGCGGTGGACTGCTTCCGTGGGTAGGAAGCTAACGCTAAATACAGATGGATGCTCTAAAGGAAATCCAGGAGTGTGTGGAGGAGGTGGTGCCCTAAGGGATTCTAGTGGAGGGCTCATTTTTGCGTACTCAACTTACCTAGGTGAGTCAACTAGTCTGTGCGCAGAAGCTCGGGCAGCGCTATTAGGTATTAACCTGTGCATTGAGAGGGGATTTGATTGATTCTTTTTACAATCAGATTCCGCTGTTCTAATTGGCATCCTACAGCATCGGTTCCGGTGTCCTTGGCAGATACGAAGAACGGTGGAGCGCATATGGCAGTCGGTGGCAGAGGGCTCTCGCTTCTTGCATTGCTATCGCGAATCGCATAGGGTGGCAGATGTTTTAGTTAATATGGGGGTGGCCCATCATCTTGAGCCTATTCGCACTTATGACACGCTGGCGGAGCTACCCTCAATGGCTAGAGGGGAAGCTAGGATGGATAGACTAGGTATGCCTTCTATTCATATCAGGAGTGGTAAACCTGTGTTTTTGATGTATGAGGATAGCTCTCACTAGGGTGTGTAATATTTGGTTACTATGAATAAAACGTTCCTTTAAAAAAAACTATTTATTTTATTATGAAAAATCCTAAGCTAAATTTTATAGGTCTTATATGACATACACAAGCTAAAATATGGCGTGTCTCGTGATATTTAGAAGCTTTGATAGATGTATCTATCATTAGCCCATATCATGTTTTCAAAATTATTTTGTTTGTAGGTGAACTCTTGATTTATTAGAAGATATTAGATGAGTCGAGGTTGTGTTCCTTGTTTCCAGAATTGGTGTGATGACCCCACCTCCCCTTAGGGCGTACCCAAGGGTTTGGTGGACCGCCTGCCTAACTCTCGCCAGGATTCACTCACTAATGTTCTTGAAATAACCTTTCAAGCCTCGAAATTAACATAAAAGTTCCATTTTCAACCAACAATTCAAATTTAATTTACAATCCAAAAGTAAAACATAGGATTACATTCTAAAGATTCCAAATACATCTTATCTACAAAAGTACAAGTACAAGAGATTATATACACTAGTTCACGCCTACTTGCTCCGAGCTCCACCCCTATAAGGAAAATCAACTAATGGAATGAGCTAAAATCTCAGTGAGGTTCCCAAATAAGCAACCAAGCAGGCATACACGAAAACATTTACATTTAGCACTTTACACACTTTGCACAGTAATAAGCAGTAGTTCAAGAATCAATCATTCATTCATTAAAAGGATACGTGCTCATTTGGAACCATTCATTCATTCATTCATTCATTCACTAATCATTTTCCTTATCCCTCCGACATTAGAAAATATTTGCAAGTGAAAACTCCTTCAGTGTTCATGTCATTCATTCATTTATTTTTATTGCATTGAATTCACTGGCTAGTTCTCTACCAGACTTCGTGGTAATACTCGAGTATACCAAACATTATCCTAGGGTTACAAGCCGCCCGACCGATTCAGCTTCTGGCTCGAGTCGACTGGCAATGAAGGACAATGGTCCAATTTAACCAAAAGGCTTACATTCATGCACAAGTAGCATTCAATCATTGAAAATTCACTTTTGCGTGGGTCGACTGCGATAAAGTACACACTCGCCCATCGAAAATCTATTTAGCAATAATTGGAAAACATTTAACATTTAGACAACATTCACAACATTCCACATAGTCATTTAAAGCATACACATGCAAGGAACACTCACCAACAATTAGTGTTTACAAAAATCAGGTTGAGACATAGCTCATTGGCCGGATTCTAAATCCTTGGCCGGATTTTAAATCTGCGATCAAATATTGAATAATAAAATACAATAAAGTAGGGTTTCCAAATATCCAACCCTTACTTGTGAATATCACAAGGAGATCATGTGAATAGAACTTATATACGTAGAGTTCATGACTTACTAACCCCAAGCAAAATACATGCATGCTTGCCTTTGATTTAGAAAGAAAACGATCGAAACTTTTAAGTTTAAAACATGACATATGCAACAAAAAATCATGTTTTAAAATGGTCATTACTTTCACCTTGCAAAATATATAATTTTGGCAAAATTTCACCTTACATATCACCTCCAAGGTTAACTCAAACATTCCTAAAACAAGTGAAGTCCAAATCGATTACAAAGCACACATCCATGTCCACTTTTACTCACTTATCCTTCAAGAAATGAAATGGACAACAATTCCCCTGTTTTTACTTCAATTTTTCCTCCAATTTTTCAAGCTAAGCTTTATGGCAAAATAGACCAAATCAACTCCACAACTCATAAGAAAAAAAGGGTTCTTACACTAGCTAGAAAACCAACTAATTTAGACTTATCTCTAGCATACAAACATAATACATCTAAGCTGAAAAATTAAACCCTAGGCTGGAAATTTACAAATAAAGTTGGAAAATTATAATTCAAGGCTGAAAATTTCGATTGAAAGCTGGAAATCCCTACACCCAAGTTAAAAATCACATTTCAAAGCTTACTATGTTATATCAAAGCTAGAAATTCCCATGTGAAAGTTAAAAAACCCATATACATAATAAATTCATGATCCAAGTATGAAATGGAGTGCAAGTAATCGAGAAAGTTAAGTTTAAAAACCAGAAAATGTTTCCAAGACCCTTCCAAGTTTTTTTGTCATTTCATAAGAAAAATTCTAGTTTTTGTAACGTTCTTTGAAAAGTCATAACTTGAGTTTTGTAAGCCCAAAAATCATAAGTCTTATACCATTAAAAAATAGGCTCAAAAGACTACAACTCTCTAGAAGACACCTTCATAAAATTCAACCCATAAATTAGTCAAATCTCAGTCTCAATTCACTGCTCAACTAAGTGCAAAAACATGACAGTCTTGGATTTTCAGCCCACTTTGAAATTTTGCTGGTATTTATAGAAAGCAAACCGATTTTACATGGTTAAAAGAGATATGAGTCTAGTTGCAAATGCAACAAACGGAACTCAATTCGAATTTTTCTACACCAAGATATAACAGATTTCCCAAAACTGCTCAAAGTCTCCTGGGGGAAAAATTTTCAGCGGCACTTCCCCTTATTTTCCCTAATTTTCAGCCATTTTCAAGGCTTCATTCTCACCACAAAATAGCCTCAAATCAAGCATATACATTCCAGGCCACCAACTCACTAAATCAAGCATATACATAGCATTGAACCATCACAACTCCATGTATATATAGTTTCAAGTAATTACATCAAGGCTGGAAATTTCACCAAACCTAACAATACCATGATAGCTATCATAAAAGTCATGCCTTTTACCTTATAAAAGTATCATCCATCAAGTAGATACAAAGACAAGTGGAAAAGATATGGTGGCTATCAAGTTTATCTCTTAAATCCCACAAAACAATGCTGCAAAATCACAACACAACCTGAAAATCATGAAATCTACCATACAAATTTTTCCTTTAGCTTCTATAACATCATATATCAAAGAAACTCAAAGATAAGGGTGGATTTCTAGCAAAGTTCTCCTCTTTACCTCCAAAACTTAGATGGACAGCCAAGCAAGAAGTACTCAAGGGTTTCTTCCTCCAAAACTTCTCCAAGAGCTTCCTCTCAAAATTATCTCAAGGTTGATTGGAGTAGTTAGGGTTTTCCATGATTCAAGCAAGAGATCAAGGCTGAAAATGGAGTATTTTTCTCTTCTTCTCCTCTCAAATTCCGTCCATCATGGAAGGCAAAGGAAGAAAATGGTGATTGACTTGAGTTGGATAAGTTTTAATGTTAATCTTGGTCAAGATTGGCTTGGTGTTTGACAAGTGGCACAAATCCAAGTGAAGTCTATCTAATTGTCTCTCTTAAGTATTCAAATATCTATTACTCCTCCAATCATCTCCTAACACCTTTTGTCACAAAATTTCTTTTGTACAAAACTCCTTCTAATCCTCCAAATTTATTGTGCACACCTCATTAATCGGTCACACTAGTATTATGCACTATGAGACTTAACATGTATCAAATGAAACATGCACCAAGTAAAATAAGAAAATAGGTCAAAATCATGATTCAACCAATAAAATAATCAAGAATTCAAGGCATGTAAATGAAATCAAAGAAAATATGTAACTAACTATCGGATCACAACACAACTTGCAAACATCTAAAAGTGATCAAAAATGAACAAAACCTTCTTTTTTTTTCTTGGTCAAATCTAGGATTTGAAATCTCTTGTATTAAAATTTCTTTCTTGCCATAAATATCTCGTGGCACAAAACGTTAGGCAATCAATTAAAAGAAGCAATAAGGTACAACTGTCCGTTATCATTCACTATATATACAAGCAAGCCAAAATGAAAGGTATGAAAATTTTGGATCCTCACAATTGGGCTTGTGCATAAATTTTGCCTTTCAACTCATTAATAAAGATGTATAGATGTATAGATGGGATGAATTTAGGCAAAGGTATTATAAAAAGTTGTATGTGCTACTTGCTGTGAAAGTTTGAGGGCCTGTTCTGAGTTGATTATTAATTCTAATTTTGGATAATCAATTTTTATGACTTTCTTTATTGTTTTTGTATTCAGATTATAGATTTTTTAATAACAAAAAAATTTAAAATTAATAATCACCTAAAAAATAGCTTTTGCTAATTTTGATTATTACTATAATCATTTTTTATAATTAAATTTTACAAAATTAACAAACAACAATGAGGCCTAAATCTTTTTGGTTATGGAGAGATTTTAAACCTTAGAAACACTAATGATGGAACCAAAGGAGTATGGGAAGGGGCTGCTATGCCCTCAAGCAGTTGTAAATCATGTTTTTTTCCCTTTAAAAATTTAAAAATTTTGAAAAATGTCCTTTATGTAATAAACTTTCCACCCCCACAAGCATTTGCAAATATTTTTTCCTTGGCTACATAGTTTTCATGTGTATAAAAATAGTCACTCATAACAAATTTTTTAGGGAAATGAGAGGACTTGAAATTAAATTGAGAACTCTCTGGTAAATTGGTTAAATTTTCAACTATAAATAGAATGCATTTGTAGTTACAATGAATTTCTAGCCATGGCATTTTATCGCTCTTGATTTATAGAATTTTATAGTCATGTTTATGATCTACTTTTGCTTTTCTATATTAGGCAATGAATAATCAAATATATGTCCAAGCCATCAACTTGTGCAACTAGTTGTCACCAAACGGGTAAGTCTCAATTAATTAGTTGATCTTAAATATAACTATTTGTCAGTCTATATTTCTTGTGATTAAATCTTTTTAAGAGACTAAAAGGTTTTGAAATCATAATTACATCAAAATATGAACTTCAATATATCAACTATCTTGAATATATCCATAGTTCAAGCAATCCATGTTTAGTGAAGACTTAGATTGTTCAATCCTTAATTTTGATAATTAACAAATCAAAATAACAATTTGAACTAATATTTTGAGTGAGAATTTTACTAGTACAAGTGCTCAAACAATTGGCAAAAAAAGGATGAAAAACAAGTAGAAACAAAGTTCTTTGCTAAGGATCAAATGCATAACATGCCTATCGAACATTCGAAAAGTTGGTTGAATTCTATTGCCGTCGAACACTCTATCAGACATATAAATATTTCTATTGCATATCAGAATGTTTCAGCAAAGAAACCCTAAAATAGGATCAAACGATGGTTTGGATATAGTGCATTTGAATCTAATGTCTGACAAGTCCAACGATTAGTTTCTAATAGCCAGTCTTTTTGATTGTTGGAGAGACTTTTGAGACAAAATTTCACTACCTATAAGTGCTCCCAAGTCTGAAAGGAAGAAAGACTTTTTCCTACATAATATACAAGCTGTTAAAAGTGATTTTTGGGTAGAAAAATACTTTGACTATTGTATAGGTATAGAAAAAATTCTTGGGATTGTGAGGGTTTTCATTGAGGAGGAGCAAAATCTTAGAGAATATGAACCTCACTTTTAAGTGTTCTTCATTATTAGGTAGAACATTCAATTGTAATTTTGAGAGGGTTCACTAGGGAGAATTTTAAAATCTGTTAACTCAACTAGAGTTGGGATATTTAGTGTGAGTAAAAGATGAACCCTTCTTTGTACAAGTTGATTTGTGTGACGACCCCACCTCCCCCTAGGGCGTACTCAAGGGTTTGGCGAACCGCCTGCACAACTCTCGCCAGGACTCACTCACTCACTCAACTCTCAAGATTAATCATTCAGGCCTCCAAAATAACATTTAAGTTCTACAATTCAACCAAAATGTAAACTTATTTACAAACCCAAAAGTCAAACATATGATACAACATCAAATGTCAAAATATATCATATCAACCAAAAGTATAAGTACAAGAGGGTTACACACTCTAGTTCACATTCAATTGCTTCGGACCTCCACTCATGTAAGGAAAATAAAAACTAAAGGAATGAGTTAAAAGTCCAGTGAGGTTCCTAAACAAACAATCAGGTAGGGAAACCATGGAAACATTACATTTAACAATTTGCATACTTTGCACAGTAATATCCAGTCATTCAAGAAATAAACACTCAATCATTGGAAGGATACGTGCTCACTTAGAGTCATTCATTCAAGTCATTCATTCGCCAACCATTTTTCTTATACCTCCGACATTAGAAAACGTTTGCAAGTGAAAACTCCTTCAGTGATCTTGTCATTCTTTCATTGATATCATTGGATTGAATTCACTGGCTAGTTCTCCACCAGACTTTGTGGTAATAATCGAGTATACCAAACATTGTCCCAGGGTCACCAGTCGCCCGACCGAGTCGGCTTTTGGCTCGAGTCGACTGGCAACGAAGGGCAAGGGTCCAGTTCAGCCAAAAGGCTTACATTCATGCACAAGTAGCATTCAATCATTTAATCATTGAAAATTTCATGTTCACTTAGGTCAAGTGCGATAAAGTACACACCCGCCTATCGAAAATTCATTTAACAATCATTGAAAAACATTTAACATTCAAGCAAACATTCACAACAATTCACATAGTCATTGGAAGCACAACATGCAAAGAACACTCACCAATTTAAGCAAAATAATGTCAAAATTTTCGTTCCGGATTATGCTCTTGATCACCGACAAACCCTAAAAATAACCAAGAGAAAATATTATGGTTCAACCATCCAAAATTTAGGTGAACCAAAGAAAATCCGAGTAACTACTAATACAAAGGTGCAAATATGGTTTTGGAATGAAAAGAGAACATTTAGACCCAAGGGACATGAGTAACCAAGAATTTTCTCATTCCAATCATAAACGAAGCTCAAAATGGTTTAACAACTCCAACTTAAAGTTGGAAATGAAAGTAAGGACAGTTTTAGGAAAACAGAATTTTTCCAGTTTTGCGCGATGCTATTTGAAAAATCATATCTCAAGCTTCTTAAATCCAAAATCTATGAACTTTATACCGTTGGAAAATAGATTCAAAGAATTACAATTTCTCAGAAGACACCTTTGCAAGATTCTATCCACAAGTCAGTCAAATTCCAATCTCAAATGGCTGCTTTATCCAGTAGAAAGACAGAATAGGAATGAAAATTCAGTCAATTTTGGAAAATCACAGATATGCATAGGAATTGAGAAAAATTTTGAAATTTTCACTGTAGAAATTACTCTGAATCTAGTTTCAAGTGCAATAAACAGAACTTAATTTGGATTTTTCTACACCAAGATATGATAGATTTCCCAAGACTGCTCAGAGTCTCCTGCGGAAAAAATTTCAGCAGCACTTCCTTTGTATTTACCAATTTTTTCCAGCCATGAAAGGCTTTAAGTTTTTCCTCAATCAACCGAATTCTACCACCACAAGTAAGCATATCAATATATATAGCTCTTCATCTAGGCTAAAAACCATCCAAATATAACTCATATCTATCAAATATTCCACCACTACCAAATCTGGAATTTTCTCATGAAAGCTGAAAATTCATCTTTTAATGCTAAAAAGTCACAATCATGCCATTAATCACCTCACAAATTCCATATCCAAGCTCAATACCAACATTTTCTAGTTAAACAACACAATCAAAGCTGAAAAATATAAAATCCTAGCTGAAATTTTCACTAAACAATCCAAAACTAGAAAATCATCCATAATATTCCAAGATTCAAAGCCTCTATAGCATATTTAGCAAGATTAAGGTAAAGGCAAGAAGTGGATGAACTTATACCTTCCAAAACCTTCTTGAAAGTGAAGAACCAAGCTACTTCTTCCAAAACTTTCACCACACCAAGGTGAAGGTTTAATCGGTTTAGTTTTTGTGGTTCAATTCAAACAAGGCTAAATCAAGATGTAGTTGGAGGTTTCTTCCCTCTTGTTTTTCACTCCCAAAATTTTGGCCACCATGAAGGTAAATGAAGAAAAATGAGTCAAGAAGAAAGATAAGAAGAAAGAAAACTCATTTGGTCAAACATTTCCTTGATTGCCGACACTTGGCAACTCAAGATTCTTTCTTTTTATTCACCTTTCTTTAGTCAAAAATGGTGGCTGACTTAAGGGTTAATTTAGGGGAAATTAAATGAAATAAAAACAAGGATATTAGGGTAAGAAAGTATTGGTCAAGCGGTGTACTTAACCGGTAACAAACGGCTCACGTCGGTTCAAGCCTATTTCCCTTAACTCCCTTGTACTTTTGTTTTAATTTATGATTCAGTAACTTATTATTAGCACTTCTAATCACACACTTTCTTTTACCTAATACTCACTCTTATCCACCAAATTTAGTGCACACACCTCACCAATCGATCACACTACCAAAATGCACCAAAACCCTAACTTACTCTAACTTTAAAAGTAAAAGTAAAACTCTTGATTCAACTAATGAAATCACCATGAAATTTAGGGTTAGTAAATAGTTACATAGTCAAAGTAAAGAAATATAGAAGGAAATATAAATTAATTTTTCAAAAATGGGAGGAAATTTTAAAGGAATTTTCGGGTCCTCACAATTTGCATCACCTACAAGTGGAAGAAGCACTTGGTTGATTGATCTCCAAACTTGGTTAAATTTGGAAGCAAGAGAAGGTGCCATTGAGGGTGCCAATTCATTTGGTTTTTTTTCTATTTACTTTATTAATTTTTATTTGATTAATTGTATGAATCAATTGCTATATCTTTTGTGTGTCTTATTTTGCTTGGAATTATTGGGTGAAATTACTTTTATTTGTGAAAATTTGTGATCAACCTAGTTCATCCCCATCTTAGATTTTCATTAGTTTTACAATTGGTATCAAAGATTGATCTCCTAAAAATTAATTCAAATATATTTAGGAGTAGATCATGACAACCAACCTGTTATTAGGAATGTCTATAAATAAACCATTTGTGTTTAATGGTAGAAATTATGATGTGTGGAAGAATAAAATAGAAACCTTTGTTAAATCTATTTATTTTGATTTGTGGTATATTGTTATGGATGGTCTTTGTAATGTTTTAATCACAAAGAAAGTAAAAACTAGTAAAAAGACTAAGAAAGAATTAAATAAGAATGATAAAAGAATAATAGCACAAAATATACAAGTTATGGATATTTTTGGAAAGTTTTGAATTAAGATGATCTAAAAAGAGTGAAAGACCATAAAAGTACTCAAGAAATTTAGGAAAAATTAGAAAAATCTATGAGAGTAAAATTTTTTATTGTAGCAAGGAAAAGAAAGAATGTTCAACATCAAATTTTAATAAAAAAGAGAATATAGATGATCTAATAGTTGAAAAGAATATCAGAACTTTGTATGAAAAGTTAAAAAGAACTAATTAATTGAATAAGATACTAAAATCTCAATTGGATAATTGTACTTTTAGAAAAGACACAAATTAGAAAAGAAAATGAAAAACTAAAAATCACTATTGATAGTTTATAAGAGTCTCATAAAGAAGTTGAAGATTCAATAAAGAAATTGAATAAAGAAAATAGAAACTCAAAGAAAAAGAGAAGATTTATGAATTTTTAAAAGTTGAACATGTAAATATTAAGAAGAGAACAAATGATTTGAGTTTATACTTAAATGAATCTAGAAAAGAAAAAAGTGAAACTTGTTGTAAGAATAAAAATGAATCTAAAGTGTCTGGTGATTATAAGAAGAATTTTGTTGAGTCTAAAATAACTTGTTCCTCTAATATCTCTTGCCATTTTTGTGGAAAATTTGGTGATAAAATTGATACATGCTATAAGAAAAGAAGTTTTGATAAAGGAGTTAAAATGATATGGGTTAAGAATGACAAATTTATAATTCGTAAAGAAAAATAAGATATCTATAAGAAAAGTGATGTTAAAAGTGCACTTCTAAGATTAATGATCAAAATGATAATAATGACTTAGAACAACACCAACTAAGGTTCAACACTGGCGGCTTATCCAATCAAAGTCGAAGTGGTTTCTAAATGGAAGCGACCGAAAAACCCTACTGAGGTTCGAAATTTTATAGGGTTAGCAGGGTATTACTGGAGATTTATCAAGAATTTTTCTAAAATTGCTGGACCCATGATTGAGTTAACCAAGAAGAGTGGAAAGTTTATATGGAGTCCTAAGTGTGAAGAGAGTTTTCAAGAGTTGAAAAGACGCTTGACAAGGGCACCCGTATTAGCTCTACCGAATGGAAAAGATTGTTTTGTGGTCTACATAGATGCTTCCAAGGAAGGTTTGGGATGCGTATTAATACAAAATGAGAAAGTCATAACGTATGCCTCTAGGAAGTTAAAACCGCACGAAGAAAATTACCCGACTCATGATTTGGAGTTGGCGGCTGTAGTGTTTGCGTTAAAGAAATGGAGGCATTACCTTTATGGAGTAACGTTTGAGGTTTTACTGACCACAAAAGCGTTAAGTATTTGTTTTCTCAAAAGGAGCTAGATTTGAAACAACGTAGGTGGATGAAATTTTTGGAAGATTGTGATTGCACGATAAAGTACCATCCAGGAAAAATCAATGTAGTGGCCGATGCTTTGAGTCGTCAAATATAAGTGGCAGTATTGATGATTAAAGAAATGCACTTATTGGAGGAGGTTAGTGTGTGGAACTCTCGACTTGAACCGAGAAAAGTAATTCTTGGGAATATTGTAGTGAACTCTACTTTGTTAGAACATATCAAAGAAACTCAGGAAAAAGACACTGAAGTGCAAAAATGGTTGGAAAAGGTCAAAAAGGGAGAAAAGTCGGATTTTAACTTGGGATTGAATGGTATATTGAGATTTCAGAATCGGATAATAGTGCCAAAGGATGAAGGACTTAAGAAGGAGTTTTTGGAAGAGACACACCGATCGAAGTTTATGGTACACCCTGGAGGGAATAAAATGTACCAGGACTTGAAGAATTTGTATTGGTAGGAGAGCATGAAAAAGGAGATTGCTCAATTTGTCCAGACCTGTTTGATTTGTCAATAGCTTAAAGCTGAACATTAGAAACCATCAGAACTTTTGCAACCTTTAGAGATACCAGAATAGAAATAGAAAACATCACCATGGATTTTGTATCAGGGTTACCTAGAACTTAGAGAGGTCACGATGCCATCTGGTAATAGTGGATAGACTGACCAAATCGGCTCATTTTCTATCGATTAGTATGAAATACCCGTTGGAGAAGTTAGCTAAGTTATACTTGGATGAGATCATAAGGTTACACGAGATACCTGTAAGTGTGAGGACTTGTAAAATTCCTTATATTTTTTTTAAAATACCCTTTTATTTGGAATTTAGTACTCTGCAATAACTTTACTACTCATTCACTTCCCCTAGAATTATAATTAATCATAGAACCAAGGGGTTTCCTTTACTTTCAACGTTAAGAGAAAACTAGGGTTTTTACGTCTTTTTGTAGTATGAGTAATCGGTCCAAAATGTGTATTAAATTTAGTGATTAAGAATGAGTTTTTGATGATATTAAATGTGGAATTAGAAATAATAATAATAAGTTAGTGAATTATAAGTGAAAACTCTAGTACGTACGAGTTAAGGAAAAATGGTGTAAACCGACGAGTACCGTTCACTACCGATTGAACACACCACTTGACCACCACTTTCTTAACTGAATCTCTTTGTCATTAGTGCAAAATATCAGCTCTAAAATAGATTAAGCTGGCCAAAATTTTTGACTTCAAAAACCAAGAGAAAAGAAAAAAAATTGAGATGTAAATTGGTGGTGACAAGTGGAAGCAATCAATGCATCTTTGACCCAAACTAAGACCAAGCTTTTTATCCCTTTCTTGGAGCTCAATTTTTGTTTTCTAAGCTCATTGTGGCCGAGACATAGAGAGGGAAAAGAGAGAAAGAAACCAAGTGAGCAACCACCGAGTTTCACCTTGAATCACTTTCATTTGAGCAAAATCACCGAATCCAAACCAATTAAACCTTCATTTGAGTGCTTAGGTAGTTGTATGTGGTAAAGGTTTAGGAGAAAAGTGTTTGGTTCCACACCTACAAGGAGTTTTTGGAAGGTACATGGCTGTCTTTTCCTTATCTCTTACTTAAACTTGATTAAGTTTGGATAACAACTTATACTTGTGCCAAATGATAGTTATTTCAGTGGTTTGGATGGATGGTGCATGTTCTTGAGTTAGGGTTGAGTTGTTCAACTGTATTTCTTGTTGTTTAGATGGTGTATGATATCTATAATATTGTATAGGAAGTTGAAGTAGTGAATCAAGCTAGAAATGTGAAGTTTATCTCTTGAATGAACTAAATTCCAGATTTGAAGGCAGTTTCTGCCCTGTTCTGACCAGTGTTGATTGACCATGTTAGAGGCCGAATTAAACTTGGGTTAAAATATAAAAGTTGTAGGAAATGATGTTATATAGATTCCTGTAAAATTTTAGCTCAATCGAAGTACTGTATCATGTGAAATGACATGAATACCCCTGACTGCCAAAAGCTTCATTTTGCGGACAGTTTTATGATTTCGTACTTTTGGCTTCGTTTTTCACCTTGATCCGTATCAAACCAGTCTTTGGTCAAAACATGAAAGTTTTAGCCCTATGTTTGAGCTTTCCAACGCATCTAAAAACACCTCAAATGGAATTGTGTAGCTTGTGTTATTGCCATTGGAATTCAGTACTGACAACCGTACTGACAAGGACATTCTGGTTCTGTAATCCGTAAATTTGACCTAGCTCAGTTGTGAACTGGGTTGAGTTGTCTTCATAAAAGTTGTAGCCTTTTGTATTAACTTCGAAACGGTATAAATTTTACCTTAATCTGATAAACGTAGCTCTATTTGTGACTAAAATTCTATAAGATGTCAAAGCTGCTAGTTCATCTTTTGGCTTCAAAACTGATATTTAGTCGCACTATTGGACTTGTGATGTACTTGGGTGATTTTGGAGCCTAATTGAAAGGCTGTGGTAATGATATTTCTTGTGTGTGATGTTGGGGCTATCTTGAGAAAAATAATGAAGTCATAAATGGTTGGAAAATAGGTAAACACAAAGGGCACGCTGCCCGAGTTCTCACTCGAGGGTTGGTAGATGTACATGCGACATGGGTAGGAATTTGTGAATGAGTTTCACTTGAATCGTTTAGGGTATTCAAATCTTCTTTCATAGAGGTGTATGAGTTAGAAGTTGGCTGAAACTTGCACCCTTGAAAAAATGATAGTAATGACTAATAGAAATACGTTTTCCTCGCCACTTCAATTCAAATGGAGATTTCAAAGTTTAAAGAACGAGCATGAGTTTTACAAATATTTTATTCATGTCCTTTGGTCTAAATATCCACTTTTCACTCCAAAAATTATGTTTATATATTGTATTAGTAGTTATTCAGATTTTCTTTGTTTCACCTAAACTTTGGATAGTTAAACCATAATATGTTTTCCTGGTTAACCTTAGGGTTTATCGGTGATTGAGGGTATTATCCGGACGGATACTTTAGACATTATTTTGCGTAAATAGGTGAGTGTTCTTTGTATATTATGTTTTCATTGACTATGTGGCTTGTTGTGGATGTATGATTAAATGTTCAATGTTATCAATGACAGTTAAAATGAAATTTACTAGGCGACTGTGTACTTTATCGCACTCGATCTAAATGAATGTAAAATTTTCAATGATGAAATGATTAAATGCTAGTTGCGCATGAATGTAAGCCGTTTGGCTGAACTGGGCCTTGCCCTTTGTTGCCTGTCGATTCGAGCTAGAAGCGGACTCGGTCGGACGATCTGGTGACCCTGGATGAATGTTTGGTATACTCGAGTATTACCACAAAGTCTGGTATAGACTGGCCAAAGAATTGGCTAGTAGGGGAGAAATGAAATGAATGAACGAATGGCAAGATCAATGGAGGGGTTTTCACTTACAAAATGCATTTTTTTAAATGATTAAAGGAATAAGGAAATGAATGGTGAATGAAAGAATGAATGGCTCCACGTGAGCATATATCCTTTTAATAAATATGTTATTATCGCTTTTATATTGTAAATATTTTCTAAATTACTTGTTATTACATGATTAATGTTCTTGTTATAACTACTTGATTATGTGTATGGGAACCTCACTGGGCTTTTAGCTCATTCCGTTACTTTTGTTTTCCTTACAGGGGATGCGAGCAAGGGCGAGAGATCCGTATAGACTAACATAGTCTAGTTCTTTTGAATTTTTTTACAATTGTCCACGCCCTAGTGTTTGGCGAGGGTTGGATGTGTGAAGAATTGAAAACCTTTGTTATATTTGAGTTTGTACTAGTGTTGAGATAAAGATGTATATAAATATACGTTCTAAGCTTGGAACTGTTATTTCGTTTATTATTGAGGTTGTACCCTATTATAATTGTTGTGAGTGAGTGAGTCCTGGCGAGAGTTGGGCAGGCGGTCCGCCGAACCCTTTGGTTCGCTTTAGAGAAAGGTGGGGCTGTCACAGTAAGTATTGTGTCCGATAGAGACCCTAGATTTGTTTCAAAATTCTGGCAAAAGATGCAAGAAGTGTTGGGAACTAGATTAAATTTTAGTACTACTTACCATTCCCAGACCGATGGACAGTCTGAGAGGACGATTCAAACCCTTAAGGATATGTTGAGAACTTGTGTTTTGGATTTCGGGGAGAATTGGAGTAAGTTTTTGACATTGGTGGAATTTGCTTATAATAATAGTTTTCATTCTTCGATTCAAATGGCCCCGTACGAAGCACTTTATGATCAGAAGTATAGATCTCTGATTTGTTGGGATGAAGTAGGTGAACGAAAAATCTTAGACTCGACTATAGTGCGTTGGATTGAGGAGGCGAATAACAAGGTGAAGTTGGTGTGCCAGAGGATTCAAACCGCACAAAGTCGTCAGAAGAGTTATGCAAACAACTGAAGGAAGGACTTAGAATTTGCAGTTGGAGGTCAGGTTTTTCTTAAGATTACTCCTCTGAAAGCAAGTTTAATGTCTGGAAAAGAAAAGAAGTTATAACCGAGATTCGTAGGGTCGTACAAGATTATCCAACGTGTAGGAAATGTAGCCTATATGTTGGAATTGCCACCAAGTTTATCTCGGATCCACAATATTTTTCACGTGTCTATGCTTAAGAAGTATCATCCAGACCCCTCTCATATCTTGCAACCAGAAAATATTGAAATTGATGAGGCGCTGACCTATGAGGAGAAACCGATCAAGTTTCTAGATCGTAAGGTGAAAAAATTGAGGAACAAGCGGATTCCGTTGGTGAAAGTTCTCTGGAGAAACCATGAACTCGAGGAAGCAACCTGGGAAGTTGAAGAAGAAATTCGAGAAAAATATCCAGACCTGTTCTCAAATCAAGGTATAATTTCGAGGACGAAATTCTCTTAAGGAGGAGAGGATGTGAGGACATGTATTTTATTTTATTTTATTTATTTATTTTATCAATTTATTCACTTATTTATTGGTTTACCCTAAAATAATTATTTTTATGATTAATCACCCAAGTATTAGTTAGTTATACTATCGTTATAAGAATTTCATAGAAATTTCACTTTATTGCGCACAAGTCGGAAGTTCGCGTTTTCGCGCGCGCGATTAATTGAGCGACTTTAGAAAATTATTGTTGGACTATTAAGAGTGAATAATAATAGTGTTAAAGGAAGTGTATTAGAGACTTAGTACACAAGTGAAACAAACCCGAGAGGAAACGGGCACGAAACGCACACGTACGCGTACTATTGAGAGTTGACTTTTGTGCCAAAATTTGAATTACAACTACCAAGCTTCTCCAAGAAGCTTCCCATATCAGCACCATCTCTCTCTTTTCTCTCTCAAAGCTGCCGAAACCCTCAAGGAAGAAGAAGGAGCAAAACTTCATCTCATCTCACTCAAATCTTGCACCTTTTCACTCCAAATTCACTACACAAACTCACAACAACTTGGAGACTCACTTGGACTAGGAAGAGAGCATCATTTCCACGGTTTTCTTGGAGCTCTTAGTGGCCAAAATTTCTGAGTTTCATCAACCAAGAGGTAGTAAATCATCCAACCTTTGAAACTTGATTCTAGTGAGTTAGATTTCACTTGGAAGCTTGTAACTTCATGTGGGTATCTTTATTTTGTTGAAAATCATTTGAATGGGTTCTATGAAATCCCACAATGGACATGTTGGACTGATATGATGATTTTGGGTGTTATTTATGTTGATTAAGTGTTAAACTAGTGGATATAAGTTGAAAAAGTGGAAAGAAAATCAAATGAAAGCTTGCATGAGAAAGGGCTGAATTCTGCTCTGTTTTTGCAGAGCACTTGGTACGATTTTGTTTGTGACCAAATGACCTTGATTTTGATGTAGATATGTTGTATAGGTTGTGTGGAAAGTTTCCACCAAACATCACTTGATTTGGTTGGGTGAAAGTTGCATTTTCGAAAATCCTTCAAAGCTGGAAAACGGGTAACAGGGGTTACCTGGCAACGAACTTTTAACGATCATAACTCTTTTCTCCGACGTCAAAATCGATCGTTTGTGGCATTTGGAACTAAACGCTCTAATTTTCTAACAGTATAAAATTCATCCCCTGATTCGACTTGAGTGAGCCGTACCAGTTCTTCAAAGTTACCTATTATGTTTTGTTGCTGTGCTCGAGCGTCAACGATGTGCTGAGACTTGTTGCTTGAATTTGAACAAACAATGAACTGAATTTCAAAACAATTTTTTCTAATGAATTGTAGCCTTATGAATTTAGTTTCCAACGCCACTAACCATGCCCATTTCCAAGTTGAATTGACGGAGTTATGGCCAAATTACATAACTGCACCAGTGATAGAAAACCCTAGTTTTGACTAGTCGAATGGCTTAGCTCAAATTGGGACCTGTTATTTTGAAACTTTTGGTGTCAATCACCTTCCAAATGTATGTTGGATGTTTCTTAGACCTTTTATTCATAAATGAATCATGTTTGAAATGATTTCATTGGCCAAAGGTTCGAAAAAAAGAAAACGGAAGCATAAGGCAGAATTGCCTTGAAAATTCTTGGAACTTTAGTGGTCTTGTTAACTGACTTCTCATGCGAATTTTTGCATGAAATTTGACAGAGGAGTAGCCCTTATATGATGGTGTAATAATACTAAATTTGGTGCCATTCCAAGTCCATTTTGATGCCCAACTGAAGTCCCAAAGTTTATATTTCAAATTTGGAAAATTGCCCAATGGTCTTCATTTTGAACCAAATTTGAGCTGCTATTTCTTGGCGTTCAAAACTCCGATTCTTGTTTTGTTTGTTGTATTTTAAACTTTGATTGTAACTCTAATTGAGTTTCAAATTTTAGTGGCTAGTTCATATTCTGTGAATTTTACCGAATTTTCAAAATTTACCAAAAACCAACCCCGAATCTATCTTGGAAGTGCAAGTCAGTAATGTTAAACTGAAATTTGAGTGTCTTCTATTTAGAATCACGAAAAAGTATCTTCTAGGAACTTTTAGTATTTTAGATCTAGTTTCCAATGGTATCAAGTTTTCCAATTTTGGACCTACGGAGAGTGATCTGGAATTTTCCAATTGATCTGGAATTTTTGAACTTGAAGTGAATTGAGTTTTTAGAAACTTTTCACTACCCTTCGATATTAAATGACCGTTTTAGACTTGATTTGTTGAAGGAAAACAGTTTTTCCTTGTATTAATGAACCCCAATTTTGAGTCTCGATTTACGAATAATTAAGGTTCATTTTCATGATATTTTCTTATATTGTACAAGAGTACAATCTTCCTTGATAATTGGGGGTCTTAAGCGATAGTATATGATAGATAATTATTGTTTACTCAGGAATTCAAGAGGACCTCATAACGGACGCTTAAACACTTGAATTGAGTACCACTCTCTCATTTTGACTAGGTTAGTGTCAAGTGTGTGAAAACATGTTACGTGTTTAATTGTTATTATAAATTGAGTGTTTTGAAAATGCTGAGTCAAGTGTGTACTTTATCGCACTCGTTCTCATTAAAGTGAAATGTACTTGAATTACTGTAGACACCAAATTTTCGTCAAATTTTGTGTTTTCTGAATATTTTCTATTTGATGAGCAATTTATTTTCTTGCATTTTTTAAGTATATTTTTTGTCTCATTTTTGTAGATTTATCTTCAAAAAAAAAAAAAAAAAAAAAGGAACGGCACTTTTGGGGCTCAAGAAAAACTACTCCCTCACTTCACTCTCTCGAGACACACACACGAAAAAAAAACAGAGAAGCCAAAAGAAGAAAAAATCTCCATCTCTCTCGGCTCTCTCCCTCACAGAACAAAAAAAAAAGAAAAAGATAACACACAGACAAGAAAAAAAGGCAGGCTCTTGGCTCTTTTCCTGGGTCTCAACCGAAAAAAAGAAAAAAAAAAAGAAGAGAAAAGCTCCTCACCTCTCCATACATCTCTCAGACCTCCTCTCTCCCAATATTTCCACAACACCCTTGCAGACAACAAAAGGGAGGCAGCGACTAGTTGAGCTATTGGAGCTTGGCAATCTCATCAAAAACTTTGGCCAAGGGACTAAGGTCTTCATTGAGGTATTTCTTGTCCTTTTTTCCAGCATTTCTTTTTTTTATTTAACTAGATTAAATGTATGTGTGATTGCTTGGGTGTTGTTTTATTTTGCTGGTTTTGATGTTATTGTATCAGTGAAATTTTGGGAAGGTCATAAACCAGATTTAGGAAAAGGAAATGATGTCTGTGAATGCATATTAATTGTTTGAAAAAATGCCAAAAAGATTTTTAGGGACTGTTTTGCCTTAATGTAGTTTTTTGTTATTGTTTTCTGGTTAGTTAAAATCATAGTTGTATTGTAGAGGTTATAAGGAGTTTTGTAATTTATTTTTTATGATTTTTGGTGAAAGATTTGGGTGTTTTAAAAAATAAAAACTGGACTGTATTTTGACATTTTGGCCACTTTTAGATCGTCTTTTGTAAAAACTAACTCCGAAAATGGAGTCTGTGCGAAAAATCGAGTGAGGGGGTGTATTTTGAGGATATTTGGTGACCGGAGAGGTCACTGGCGGTGGCGGTCGGCGGCGGCGGCGCCACCAGCAGCTGCCATGGCCGCCAGCTGAAGCTTCTTCAGCTGGCCGAAGGAGCAGAGAAAGAAAAGATTGGGGAAGAAAGAAAAGAAAGGAAAGAAAGAAAGAAAGAAAAGAAAAGAAATGGTTTGGGCTAATGTTTTTATTTTTGGGTGGGCTTGTTATATTTCTTTAGTTGGGCTTTCGTTTTATTTCTTTTGGGTTTCGGTTGGGCCGGAGGTTTAGAACCCATGCATTTCTGGGTCGGGTTTGAGTGATAAAATGACGGGCTGGCCTGCTCGTTTCTCTGGATTTTCGGCTGGGCTTAGGTAGTTTTTGGCCCAGAAATAAATAAAATGATGGCCCAGTGGCCTGATTTGTTAAGGAATAAGAAAACGTTTTCGCATATCAGTCCCTGAGCTTTCAAGTATTTTCACTGTAGCCCAGAACATTTTAAATTCCTTTCACCTAGATCCTTAAATTAATTTCACTTTGGTCCCTGAATTTTATCTTTTATTTACTTTTGACCCCTGAACTTTGAAAAATATAATTTTTGTCCCCCAAAAGTTTTCAATTTTTGCAATTCAGCCCTTGACAAATTTTGGCTCTCTTTATTATGATTGTTTCTTTTCTTCAATAACTAATTATGTTACTTTTGAACATATACTTAACTTGTAATTTTTAGATTTGCTTAAATTTCTTTACGTCTGACATATTAGTGTGAATTTAGTGCTTGTATTATTATTTTCTTTTTCAATTAAATTGGTGCCATGATCCTTTTGTTCATTGTGAGCATAAGTAGGACAATTTGACTCAATTTAGTCACCACTTCAAACGGGAGGTACTCCTATTTTGTTATTTCAATGTCAATTACGTGCTCTTATGTGCTCCTATGTGTTCCTATGTGTTTATATATTTTTATATGCTTTATTTATTTGATTTAAATATTCATTCAAATTTTCTTATATATGTTAGTTAGTTTTTTATAATGATTCGAGAGGTATTTAAATACCTCAAAAATGTAATAGATAGGATAATTAGATTTGTTTTATTATATTTTTTCCTCCTAGATTGTAGTTAGGCGCTCCCCGATGTAATAGATAGGTTGCGTGTTTATGTGGTTTATGTGTTATGTGTTTTATCCGCTTTTCTTAGGATTTTGGCATCTAGATATTCTGTTTACGTGTTATGTGTTACGTGCTCTTATGTGTTTATTTGTTTTAATTTATGCTTTATTTGCTTCACTATGAATTGTTAATGCATGACGTCACCATACTAGTCCAACGCTAGTTGTGGCTTCTCTCTTCGCTTACTTGCTAGTCCAACGCTAGTAAGGATTTTTAGAAATGGGCTAGTCCAACGCTAGACCCTTTAGGCCGTCTTGCGTTAGATTCATCTTTGTGTGCTATTCACTACATTTTCGTGCATATTTTCATCTTTAGGATCTTTTCTTATTTGTATGATATTCCCTATTATATTATCCCCTATCCTCTATAGGTGCTAATCATGTCATTTAGAATTGCATCTCATTTAAGCTAGTTCATTTGCTTGTTCATGTTAGGATAATTATTTTTTCAAACATGGGAAATAGGTGATTATAACTTTTTAGTTCAAATACCCCATTAATCCATGTATAAGAAAATTATGTCACGAGTTTTTGTCTCCCGTACCCTTTATGTTGCATTTCCTTTTTCTTTAATCACTTATATATATGTATATAATTTATTTTTTTATTTTATTTTATTTTCATCATTCACATACTTGTGACACTTTCAAGGAATCATTTTGGCCTTCGCAATTAATGCGATTGGTTCAATTAAACCCTTGAATGGATATTTTGGCCCTTTCGATATTTGATAAATTTAGATTTGCATCCATGTAGGAGACATCCAACTATGATAAAATTAAGGGTTAGATTAGGAAAATTTTGACTAAACCTCGCAACTAGCTTAGACTAGGTTGAAAGGGTGCCTTAGGTTTGAGTCAATTAAACATTTGCCTTCCCTTTCTTCAATCGTGACTCCCGAACCTATTTTCTCTTGTTTTCAAAGACCTGGAGTTGTCAAAAAGGGTTTTGATTTATTTTATTTTTGTCAAAAATATTTTTTTTTGGTGACTTGGTACACCAAAACTCCATACCAAGTGGCGACTCCCCTTTTTCTTGAAAACCCTTTTTAGACTAAATATTTGGACCCAAATTGTCGCATTCTTTAAAGTCCCATTTTAGGTCCTTTTCATTTATTTTAAAATAAAATTACATATTTTGTAAATACCTATTTTTATACTTATATTTTTCCATCGCGAAAAATGGGGCGCGACAATTACTTGACATAAAATACTTGAAGTGAATATTTACGTGAAGTATACTTGAATTACTTGAAGTGATTTGTTAAGTGAATTAAGTGAAGTGTTTCAATGATTATTTATGCTATGGCTGCATAAGTCGATTGAAGTGAATCTCCTCAACTCCTAGTGATACTAGTGGGCGACGTCCAAATCTCATATGTCGACCTCGCAACTCGAGCCGGTATGGGCACGGTCGAGAAGTTTAGTGAGCCATGAGAAACGTGTATAAGCTTGATCTAATGGGGAGATCTTGCTTGGCATACTTGAGTAGTATCGCCTTATATAAAAGACAGGCGGGTCCGGTACAGGGGTATGTAATGGTGATCGGGGAACGAGTAAGTGAAGTTTTACAGATTGTAACCTACCCGATTGACGGAGTGTCAACTCGTGGAGGTTCTTGATCGTGCAAGTGAAAAATAGCTCCTGAGAACTCTTATATCCTTGAATTGTTTCTGTTTACTTTGCTCGCCCGAATTGTTATTTACTTGAATATTACTGCTTATTCGTTAAATGGGATTGTTACTTGGACAACGTGCTTGCATGTGTGTTTCTTGGCCTCACTGAGTATTGGCTCATTCCATTAGTTTGTTTTCCTTAACAGGTGGATTTGAAGATTATGAAAAATCGACTAGGTTATGTTTTTTATTGGAATCTTGGTTGTAATTATTTAGTCAACTTTTAATGGTTGTATTTTGGAACTTGATGTATCTTTTGAGAACCTGATGTAAGATTTGGATATTCGGTTAGGGAAGCGACTTTTCTTTATTTAAACTTGTATTAATTTGGTATGTATCGTTAAGCTTGAATTGAATTGATTTGAGTCCTGACGAGAGTTAGGCAGGCATCTCGCGGATACCCTTGAGTTCGCCCTTGGGAGAAGTGGGGGCGTCACAGTTTCGCCAAACCTTGATCGAATATCTTCCCGCGATGACACTCCGTTAACCGGGTCGATATTTTAAATTCGTAGTACTCCACTTACTTCACAGTTCCGTCCACCATACACGGCGCCAGGCCCGAACTGCTATAAAGGCACTACTACACGAGTAGGCTAAGCAAGATCTCTCAAATAGATCAAGCTTTCAGTTATCTCATGGCTCACCAAGGTTTCCGACCAAGCCCGTGCCGGGTCTAGTCGAAGATCGGCTGATGAGTTTGGACGTCCCCTAGTTCAGTTGTATATCGAGGAGATTCACTCCAACGATATGTATACAGTTCAGTTATAAGTCGAGGAGATTCACTCCAATAACATATGCAGTCATAGCATATAATTCAGTTCAGGTAATTCAATTCAATTTAGGCAATTTAATTTCAATTCATTTAAATGAGAACGAGTGCGATAAAGTACACACTCGACTCAGCAGTTATCAATTATTCAGTCCATAAGGAGCAATTCACATAATTGCAACAAAACATGCACTTGACACTCACCAATCAAAAACAAGGAAGTAGTGCTCCAATGAGGGTTTAGGTGTCCACTGTGAAATCCTCTTGAAGGTCTCTTTGAGTGCCTGAACAAATAATAATTAACTATCACACACTATCACTTATGAATTCCTAGTTAACAATGGAGATCGTACACTTGTACAATCTAAGAAAATTTCATGAATGAGAGTCTTAATTACTCATAAATGGAGGCTCAAAAGTGGAGTTTAATAATGCAAGAAAAAACTGTTTTCTTTCAAGAAATCAAGTCTAAAACGGTCATTCAATATCGAAGGGTAGTGAAGAGTTTCTAAAAACTCAAATCCCATCAAGTTAAAAAATTTCAGTTTTAAGGAGTAATTTTTGAAAAATCATATCTTACACTCTGTAGGTCCAAAATTGAAAAACTTGGCACCGTTAGAAAATAGTTTCAAAGTACTAAAAGTTCCTAAAAAACACTTTTCTAAGATTCTAAATGAATGACACTCAAATTTCGGCTTAAAGGGGCTGACTTAGACTCTCACGGCAGTTTCAGTCTTAGTTTTCGGTAAATTTTGAAAATTTGGCAAAATTTACAGAAAGTGAACTAGCCTCTAAAATTTTTGCCTCAATTAGAATTCCAGTCAAGGTTTAAAACACAATAAGCGGAACTAAAAATCGGAGTTTCGAGCGTCAAGATATAGCAGCTCAAAGTTGGTTAAAATTAAGGACTGTTCGGTCCATTTTCCAGATTTGAAAGAACAACTTCGGTATCTTGTTTGTATATCAAAACAGTCTTGGAATGACACCAAAATTGGTACAATTCAACATCCATAGGAGGGCTACTCCTCCATCAAATTTCATTTGAAAATTCGGACGGGAAGGTAGTTAACAAAAGTACCAAAGTTCAAGAAAGTTCCAAGGCAAATCTGCCTTCTCGCTTTCTTTTTCTTTTTCAAACACTTTGCCCAAAGAAATCAACTCCCAACTGACTCATTTGTGAAACAAAGGTCTAAAAAATATCCAATATACATTTGGTAGGTGATTGACCTCAGAATTTTCAAAACAACAAGTCCCAAGTCAAGCTAGGCCATTCGGCTAGCCAAAATTAGGGTTTTTCAGATTTGGTACAGTTTGAGAATTGGACTATATCTCACTCAATACAACTTGGAATTGAGAATGGTCAGTGGAGTTAGAAACTAGATTCAAAAGGCTATAATTCATCAGAAAAAGTCATTTTGAAATTCAGTTTGCAAACAACAGAAACTAGAGCCACAAGTTGTAACTTCTAGTTTCCTCTCGGTTGGACTGACAGAACAGGGCAGCCGAATTTGATCAGTCACCACAGATGACTCGGTTTGAATTAGAAGGTCCATATACACCGTTAGAAAACTACGGATGTCTAGTTTCAAATGCCGCAAACAAAATTTGATTTCAACATTTGAGCAGAGAGTTATGAACGTTCAAAGTTGCTCTGTCCAGCACACCTGGACAGCGTTTTTCCAGATTTGAAGATTTTCAAAATTCCAACTTTTACCCAACCAAATCAAATGATTTTTGGTGGAAACTTTCCACACATCCTATACAACATATCTACATCAGATTCAAAGTCATTTGATCACCAAAAATTCGAACCAAGTGCACGGAAATAACAGGGCAGAATTCAGCCTCTTCCTATGCAACTTTCCTTCGGTTTTCTTTTCACTCTTCTAACTTATATCCATCTGTTGAATACATAATTAACACCAACAATACTCATAATCACCATATCAATCCAAATCCATTATGGGATTTCATAGAGTCCACTCCAACATTTAAACTCAACCCACAACAATAACCATGAAGCTACAAGCTTCCTAGCAAAATTTAACCAACTAGAACTAAGATTAAGTGACCGGATGATTACCTTCTACTCCTTGGTGTAAAATCAGAAATTTTTGTCCCAAAACTCCTAAGAAAAACCGACAAGAATGAGGTCCTCCACCAAGGATAAGTGAATCTCCAAGTGTTTGCGAGTTTGTGTGTGAAATTTGGAGTGAAATGGAAGCCCAAAGTGAAATAAAATGAAGAGAGCTTCTCTTCTTCTTCCCTTGGAAGCTTTGGCCAAACAAGAATGAGAGGAGAGAGAGACTGTTCTGATTTCTAAAGCTTCTTGGAGAAGCTTGGTGGTTGGTGGTTCAAATTTGAGCAAAAGTCAACTTTAAATAGTGCGCGCACACGCGCGTTTCGTGTCCGTTTTCTCTCGGGTTCGTTTCAGTTGTGCACTAAACCTCCAAATGTAATCCTTTTAACACTATTATTATTCACTCTTAGTAGTCTAAAATAAATTTCTAAAGTTTTTCAATTAGTCACGTGCGTGAAAACGCGAACTTCCGACTCGCGCGCGATAAAGTGAAATTTCTAAGAAATTCTCGTAACAATAATATAACTAACTAATACTAGGATAATTAAACATAAAAATACTTATTTTAAGTCTAACGCATGAGTTCTCAAATCTCCAAGGTCACTGTACTCTCAAATCGAATATTGCCTCCAAACGCGTATTCGCTAAATTTCACTAAACAGCTTCCGAAAATTAAATTTATTAATGGGACATTTTAAAAATATATGCAAGTCATAGTTCCATGTAAATGGTTCTAAAAGGGTTGAAATAAATTATTCGGAGAAAACGGGTAAATAAATATTTAAATAAGTTAGTAATACGAGTTTAAAATAAGTAAATTTTTTGGGTCCTCACATTGTGTGTTTTATTTGGTTGAAATTATTGAGTAAAATTACTATCATTTGTGAAAATTTATGATCAATTGAATTTACCCCCTATTAGGTTGTTTTTAGGTCTTATATTTAGATTAGATATTTTTTGAGTGTTCATAGAGTAGCTTATTGTAATTTTTTTTGGAATATCTTTGGATGGTGTATTTTCAGAATAATTTTAAAATTCTTAGGATATTTTTTAAAACTGCTACCTTTCCCTCCCTTATTGCCTGGCATCTTGGCCAATCACCACTTTGCACCTTTCCCCTTTCCCGCTACCCTACTTTCTTGTCACCTTTTCCCGACCCCTTAACCCTTTCTTTCCACCCTCTTAGTCCTCCCCACACCTAACTCATTGCTTCATCACCTAACTCTGCTTCCTCTCTATCTCCCTTCCCCTACCACTCTCTAACTCCCTCCTCCCATTGCCTTTTACCTTTCTCATCCTTCCTCTCCTTATCCCACACTTCCTTCTCCTTCCCTAATACCTCTTCCCATATCCCTTCTCATTTTCCCTCCCAAGCTGCTAGCCCTTCTTCCCTTCTACATTTTCTTCCACCCCGTGGCTTAATTCTCTTTTCCCCCATGATTTGGTGCAATACTAGGCTTACTCACTCAAATCACTAGATCTAATTGCCTCTAGACATAAATCTGGACAACCATATTATGGGAGAAAGTAAGAGTAGAGCAGCATTATTGGGAGAAAATAAGAAATAGGAAGGAAGGATAGGGAGGAGGGAAAGGAAGGGGTATGAGAAAGGAGAGAGATTGGTTGGATAGTGGTGGAAGGTTAAGAGGAGAAAGGGAAGAAGGAAGAGTGAGAGGCTAGTAGGTGACTGGTGATGGAGAGAGAAGGGTTGATAATTTTGTTGAATAGTAGTATGTTTTTTGAGTTATTTTTTACTTGTAGGGTTGTTATTATAGATTTTGTATATAAAAAAAAATTTGTGTTTTGACAAATAAACAGTCCAAATCATAGTTATTAAACTCCGCTTGGATTAGCAGTTCAACTTGTTGACTCAGTGAACCAGCCATCTAAGTAGGTTTTTTTTTTGTTTGGCTAAACCCCGTTCATAGGGTAGGGATGCCAACCCCTCGTTTATTAAGGAAATAAAACAAGTACAATGATATTGAGAGGGCCAAACTTGACCGTAATGCACAAAAGCTAAATGTTGTCAACTATAGTCCTTACAAATGGAACACTTCGAGCATCCAATACCATAGCACCTGTAACAGCTGGCGGAAGATCTAATATAGTCTCAAAGATCCTATCTGATCGCAAATAAAGCACAGCTAATCTATCCGCAACTGAATTAGCCTCGCGAAAGATATGCACCACTGATGTTGAGAAATACATTAATAACCTCCGTATCTTCTTTAACACCGTACATAAAGGCCATTTAGCTACTTCTCTTGACAAGAGCAGACTAACGAGCACCCGAGAATCCACCTCAACCTGCGAAGGTTGAACCCCTCTCTCCTTACACAATTGTAGACCATACAATAACGAATAAGCTTCTACCCAAAGTACATCACACTCACCAAACTCTTTGTAGCAAGTAAAAATCAATTTTCATTCATTAGTCCTGACCAAACTTCCCCCAGAGGCACGTTCCTGACAAACACTCGCATCCGAGTTAAGTTTGACGTGTCCCAATGGAGGCTTCCCCCAAGCGATCGCAACATGTTGAACCTTCTTGGCTAACATAGTAGCAAACTGAAATAACACATAGTCCCTATCCCCTTTAAAATGTTGTGCTTTCAACATCCTCAAAGTGCCCAATAGCTCCATAAACTGGTCCACCTGACGGATAACCCTCCCTGACTCACAAGGAACACCCCTAAACTGAGTATCATTCCTTTCTAACCATAGACACCAGCAAATAACTATTGGAAAAAATACTCTTATATGATTTTTAGAGGCCAAAGGAGTTGAGTGTAGCCATGTTAAGAAGACTGAGGACAAACTCCCACAGCCATCCATGCTCACCCCAAATTTATTAGCAAAATGAGACCAAACCTCCACTATTACCGGCCCAGACAAAAAAAGATGTAGCACCGTCTCTTCTGCATTGCAACAACAATAGCATTTTGATGGAAGACAAACTCCACGTCTCTGAAGATTAGCATCAACTAGAAGATAATTTCGAATTGCTCTCCAAGCAAGAAATGATAGTTTCAACGGTAAAGTAGAAGACCATAATAATGAGTCGACCACTGAAACATTCCTCCGGTGTCGTATGCACTCCCATATAGATGTAATAGTGAAAGAACCCGAATTAGAAGAAAGCCATACGAACTCATCTTTTACCGAACTATGGAAGTATACTTCCTCAATTGCTCGAACCACATGATTTGGCACCCATCGCAACAGTTTATCCTCATTCCAAGCATCCCCTTCATAAAATTCAGCTACCAAAAAATGTGTCAGCTGTTCCATTCCCAAGTACATAGCCAACGGTTCGTCAAATAACCATCTATCCCACCAGAAATCCACCATCCCCTCATCCAACACCCATCATATATTCCTCTCTGCCAGCTCTCGAACCTCTTCTAGCCTACGCCAAATAGCTGACGGATGAGTCTAGGACACTAGTGCCAGATGTTGACTTCTAACATACTTTTCATGCATAAAGGACACCCAAAAAGAATTATTGCAATGTAGTCTCCACCATAGCTTACATGCAAACGCTTTCGCCATATCCCCAAAGAAACAAAATCCTAGACCCCCTTCCTCTCTTGGAAAACATAACTTGTCCTAAGTAGTCCAATGATTCTTCAATTCTCCAACCCTTGATCCCACAAGAAGCCATTACACAACTTACCCAACTTAACCAAGACAGACTGAGGTGGGTTCAACACCTGTAACAAATACATTGGAATAAACGCTAACACATGGCACAACAAGATCAATTTTCCCCCCATGGACAACATTTTTGTGCTCCAATGTAGTAACTTACTGCGCATCTTTGCCAATAACCCATCAAATAGTACCCCTCTCGGTCGACCTCGATATATTGGAGCTCCCAGATAAGTAAATGGAAATGCTTGGAATCGAAATCCCAACATCGATGAAACCAACTGTCGCTGTTCCTCTGTGGCATGTGAGGAAATAAAAAAGGTGCTCTTGTGAACATTCACCTTTTAACCCGAATATGCCTGGTATGTTTTGAAGAATTCTTTGATCGTTGCTAAACACTCCAGAGAAGCCCGAGTAAAGACCATAATATCATCAGTAGAGGTGGCAATTTGTGCCAAATCCCAATGGGTTACCCATGCCCATGGGGACTTTGGGCGGGTTGGGTACTGGAATTTGATATTGGGTTTAAAATTAGACAAATCCCAATTATACCCATTAATTGATGGAAAATTTTGGAAAATACTTGGATACCCATTGGGCTCAAATAGCAAGGGCTCCGTTTGGATTAACTGTTTTTTAGGGTATTTTTGAAATATTTTATTGTAGCAGTGTCTATGAAAAATTTTTACTATAATTTTTTTTTTGAAATATTTGATATACTAATGTGGCTGGGATGTTTTTTGAGTTATTGTATATTACTGTAATATTGTATTTGAAAATTTTATTTTTTGAAAAAATAGTCAATCCAAACAGAGTCTTAGATTCATAAATTATCTTTAACAATTTTTATAGTCATACCAACGAATATAATCTAGCAGTCTTCCTAATCATTAACCACAAGAATTTCCAGCATTTCAGTCAATTTAGACCTGTCATCCTTGGACAATGATGAGGATAAATATTCAACACCCTAAGTGCTTTGGCCATCTTAATATATATTGGAATATGACTGTATATCTATTTTTTCCTTTATTTGTTAATCCAAATTTTGGTGGGAATCCTGAGTATAAAGCACTTGCATGTTTATTTAATAAAACTAAAAGAAATTTAATAAATCAAAAATATTAAAGTTATATAAAAAATAAAAAATGAATTAAAGGAAAAAAAATATGTAGAAAATAGATTTGGGTATTGGGCGGGATCAATCTAAACCCATCCCAAAGTAATCCCGCCCAAGTTAGTCCCAAAACACATATGGGTAAGGTTGGGACTAAACCCATATGACTCGGTTCCATCTCAAATCCAAGTAAATCCCGTCCATCCCGTCCATTTTGCCTCCTCTACGTGGGTCGAAGCAAGCTAGCCACTTGAAGGACTTCCTCCTTTTAACTTTTTACCGCGGCGAATTTCTTAGAATATTGCTAAAATAAAAAATTATCCAAAAAGTGGTGTGATTTGAGGGGTTATTCCGATTTAAGGATCGCTGCAACTATGAAATGAGGCTGCCAATAAAAGTAATATTAATTTATATTTATTTTTGCTGCCTTCATTTTTGTCAATTTTCTGCCCCTTTTTTTTTTTCAATGTTTCGCGGCTCATCAGATGAGCGGCGGAGCAAGTATACTTTCCGCAAAATTCTTCCATGTGCAGTTTTTGACTTTTTGTTCCTTTGCAGCATGTGTACTTTTTTCATGTGCACTTTTTTGGTCATTTGCTAGGTGCACTTTTTGTCATGACGACGCAAATTTCATTTGCGACGTCTATTTGTTTTCAATTTTTTATTTTCCTTCCACCGCAAATGTTGTCAATTTTTCTTTTAATCGTGCACCATTGATCACAAACGGACGCAGATTGCGGCCAAAATTTTTTTAGTGAAAAAAAAATTTTATAATGAAAAAAATATTTTAGTGAAAAAGTAATTTTTTAAGTAAAGCCGCAAATGGAAATTGTGGCAATAGTTTTCCTCCCATCCTTGCCTCTAATTATTTTTTAATAAAAAAGCGCTCAACCTCTTATTTTTTTTATAAAAAATTTATAAAAAAACGGCCAACTAAAGCCGCAATTTGAAAAAAAAATGTTAGTTTTTCTAATATTAAAATTAAAATAAAAACACATGAGCGGCGATGGAAAATATTGCAAAATTAAAAAAAAAAGTTAAGTTTACCAAAAGTGCTTTAGGACTCAAAAGCTTTTCTAATAGGATAGGACTAAGGCCTTTTTTTGGTCTTTTGTTTGAGAGATGTCAACCTGACTCGGAGTAGCAGAAGGCTTTTTTTATATGGAGATAATTTGTCAACCACCAAATCAATCTTCTAAAGAAACCCCAACATGCCAGAATTGTGACTCCTTTGCTTGTACTTTGGTTCACTTGGTCTGAGAGGAATGCAGCCAGATTTCAAGGTTCTGACTTTGCTGTTGGTACCATTATTTTTCGTGTAGAGCAGTGCGGGTCAAAGGATGAATTCCTTCGCCGCTCATGAAATGAGGGGCGAAGCTTTTGCCCAAAAATAAAAAAATAAAGTAACCGAAAATAAATGAAAATTAAAAGTATTTTTATTAGAAACCGCATGTCAATGATGCGGCGACCCTTAATTCAGAACCCATCCTCCAAGAGCATCAATTGTTTGAAAATTTTCAATTTTGACAATATTTTGAGAAATTCACCCAAGATAAAGGGAAGAACTAAATAAGAGGACATTAAAAATTTTTAAAAATGTAATTGTATTTTTTTTTTAAAGAAAATTTGCTTATCAGCAATCGGTGAATAACAAAATGAATTAAATCAAAGAATAACTCAAAAACACTCGTCTTGACGTGATGGTGGATAACTAAAAATGTTGACTCCAATTTAGCTAAAATTTAGATATAAAGTGGGAAGAATTTGTGCATTTATATTTTACCAAACGATTTTATTCAAATGGTTGAAGCCTTAATTCAATATGCAAAAGGAAAAAGAATTACATAAGCCATTTAATAATTTGAAATATAGAATATAACCACACAAAAACTCCTTAAATTCTTGAAGAACTAAATAAGCTAGGTACCTTTAGTTTTTTTTTTTTTTAAAAAAAAAATAACACATTTCTTTCTCCTTCAATACAAGCTATCTTCAATTTGAGAACTTTAAGACACGGATACTTTGGGATACTGAAAACATGTAATCAACACATTAAAAGAAAAGGCCAATTTTCCTGTTCTTTGCATGACTAAAAAGACAAAACCAACAAACATAATTTACCTTGCAGTGAAATTACTAATTGAAAATTAGAATGTAAATTGCATAATATAGCAATTACCCAGTATTAGTATAAAGTATTTTTTAGCAACCTGCTAGCAATAGTTTCAATTACTATTTTTTAGCGTAAAAATACTTCTTTATTGATCGGCAAGAAAGCTCACACAAGCACGAAGCTGCCTTGCAAGTACATTTCAATTTACTATTTAGGCTTCAACCATGTAAAACTAAATTCTCCTGTTACCTTGTTTGCCATAGCCTAGTCAAGATTCATAACCTTCTCCACTCAATTTTTGCAAATGATGCTGAAGTTTCTGAATTTCCCGGGTGGAAATGCAGACTAAAAAGAGGATATCAATGTTTTTTTCCATCCTACAACTAATCTCGTCTCATGTTAAAAGATTACCTTGAAAGTACAAACCGATTAAGACAAAAATCAGAATTAAAGTTGCATATGGATGTCCCTTAAAGCCAGATGATTTTGACCTGGACAAGAAAGAAGAAAGAAGTATCAACCATCAGCAGTTTCCAGCACATATATTCTATCAAATTGAACAAGTTTCCATCACATAACAGCCATCAAAAGCCCAAAAGTTGTGTCATTGAATTCCATACTAAAAACCCACAATAGAAATAAGGCTCAGATAAGTTCTCGGCCTAAATGGGAGTAAGTGAACATAAAATAAGCAAAATATGAGGCAGGTATGTGGATGAAGCCAAAGAGCTACAAAATGCTGCTCAAAGACCAAAGATGCAAACAAAAAGAAGCAGTCAGACCTTAACTGAATCATCAGGATTTAATCAATATAGTTTACCTAAAGTGCAAAAGATTTATATTCTACTAGCTGAGGCAAGGTATTCATACCTTGACACTATGGACTGGTGAGTTGTGAGTCCAAATCCAAAAGGGAAAAGTGGATCATAATGGGAATCTCCCACGTTCATTGGAAGTTGGTCAATAGTTCTGAACCAGGTTCTTGGAAGTTTTCCAGTGAACTCATAATCCCCAAAGAGGACATCAGTCACACCTTGACCTTCGGTGCCAGGTAACCAGGCTGCAACCAGTGCATCAATTGAAGAAATATATGGTTCAATCACTATAGGTCGACCAGATACAATGATAACAACACACTTGATGACCCCACAAACATTGATTATCACAGCTGGACCAGGATCTAAAATTGTAAGAGTTTGACTGTCTCCTGCACTCTCTGTGTAAGGAGGTTCTCCGACAACAACAATAGCATAATCGAAGTTGTTGGACTTTACATACTGACTATCAGGATTTTCAAGGTACTCAAGTTCTGTCTCCTTATCAACTGTAGAGTTAATTGCAGCAAGGATTGTTGTTCCTGGAGAATGCAAAAGAGCTATCACTGAATGTACAGCAACTCGTATATAACTAATAGCCTCACTTTAAACCATTATTATATCAGAAATCTGGAACATAATCTTAACTAATGTAATGTGAACTGCATTTCTGACAATTGTCATTGGATATGAGTACAGTATTGTGCGTTGAGGATCTCATTTCAAACAATTTCTAGCCTCCAGTGGTACTGCATAGAGAAGACAATAGGAGCTTGGCTCACTTAAGTACTCAAACATTCTCATGGACTCTCTTTTAAGGACTGTGTCAAAAGCAGGTCCAATCTGCTTCAAGGAGTGACTACAACTATGGAGTAAATGAAACAGAAAACAAAATTGGTGGACATGGAGATTTTTCCTTTTTCTCGGGGGATGAGGGAAGGAGGAAGGAGAGGGGGAAAGTAAAACGGAAACATTAGGAGGTCTTTGAAATTGGATTCACACAGTAGCTTTAGCACTTCCTTGGTGAAACCTTCCTCCAGTTCGAATTAAAACTGATGTCCTTTTAATAGGTTTGTAGCAAATGGAAGTTCAAACACTAAGGACCTCTCTTAAAACACCATGGTTTATAGATAGCAGTTGCACATACCTCTTGTGTAATTATTGCCACTAAATCCTTGCCAGCTTATTGTCCATCCACCACATTGGTAACCCAAGTTATCTGCATGGCTACCAGCAACTAAAATTTTTGATGCTTTCTTGGCAAGAGGAATTAAAGGATCAGTCTCATTTTTCCCATTCTTAAGCAGAACAAGAGATTTTCTAACAGCTTCCCTTGCCAAATTTCTGTGCTCCTGTTAAAACCAAAGCATATTCAGTCAGGCTTATAGATGATTCAAACTGTGACACTTTTGGGAAGCAAACAAGAAGTTAAAAGGTGAGATGCTTTTCTGGATGGAAATGTGTTAAAAGGAATAAAAACTTGGACTTGACAGCTGATGAGAGCTTCACTGCAGAGATGTTTTAAAATTTTAGATTAGTTATTTCTGGATTGTAAAGTTAGTTCTGCCTGAATTAATAAATGTCTTTGAAGGCAGAAAGCTTGAAACCTTTGTAAATCTACAGAGAAGGGGAAAGCACAAAGCACAAGACATTGGATGTGCTTAGAGAAAAAAGATTGTCGTACCTGTTTCCCAACTTCATTGGTTAAACTAAGATCAGCAAGGGGATCCTCAAAGAGTCCCAAGGTAAACTTTACCAGTAAAATCCTCTCTACAGCATCATCAATGCGATCCATTGGTATAAATTTGTTCTTCACCAGGTGAGTGAGATCATCAATGAACTCAGTATAATTAAAAGGGATCATAACCTGTAAAAGATGAATGCAGCGCATACCCCAGTTTTAATGGAATGCTAGAGTTTATATATAGTTATTGACCAATTTGGTCTCTACATGACATCTGAAAAGAAAGAGGTGCTTACCATGTCAATGCCTGCCAATATACTAGCCTCAACAGAGTAGGTGTAATTTGCATGTGGTGGTGAAGTGATCCTGTCAATGCCTTCCCAATCTGAGATGACGAAACCCTGGTGACTCATTAAAAGCAATCAGTGAAGTGAAGCTACCACAAAATTCTAAAGTTGGAAGTAAGAATCACACAGTGGAAGCTATAATCTTAGTAAGTAATAGAAGATGATGTTTACAAAGCAAACAACAATAAAATGGGGTAATCATGAATGTCAGTAATAAGAAGAACAAAGTAACAATGCTATCTTTAAAGATCACTCTGAAAGCACATCACTTAATTTTAAAACTATTTTCTATTTCATCCTACCAATGTGCACTCTTCCTTTCTATTTTATTAATTTCTGCCATTTTTTATTACTATTAAACTAATTCATTCAAATAGCTAAAGACAAAATCTAAGACCAAGTTTAATGAAAGAGAACAAAGTCACAGTTCTATAAGAAGTACAATCAGGCATTAGAAAATAATAGAATGAAGAACTACACTTGTGCAGACATAACAGGTTAAAATAGAGAGATTTAAGTTTCAACCAAATTAAAACACATCCAGTTTCATCTTTCAAATCTAGTTTGCCCAAAGAACAGCAATCTGAAAATGGCATATCTTAGTCATTATACACCTGACTCATCAATAACTCAAATACTTTCAACCATGTTTATCTCTTATAATATCTGCACCAAAATAACTACGAGTTGTACACAATATTTTACCAAAAACATCAATTTTATGTCCAACGACTATCATTACCTATTAAACCTGTCAAAACACTACAATTTCTACCAATAAAGAGCAACCGTCCACAGTGGTGCAACACCAAGCAACACACCATATTGCAAATCTAATACATGAATGTGGCAGTATTGCAGACACCCTTAATGCCCATATCCAATTAAATGTACTGCCACAGAGTTGAAACATTAAGACCTGCATCTCTACATCACTCAACTCAAGCAGGAAGCAACCTGTCACCCTACCAGAGACTCAACCACCACTATCTCAACCAACATAAAGGACAATTAAACATGTAAACAAGATTGAATTCAATGAATCAATTGAGCTAATTACATGCCAACTGTTGTGTCTTCCATCAATGAGTTTAGGACCATGTTGATTTCTCAAGAGAAAGAGATGTAGGCAGAAAGAATTGGCGGAGTGCAGGTATACAGCTGTTCAGGACAGCATTTAAAGACAATGCAATCAAGTAAAAACAGATACTGTATTCTACCAGCAATTTCAAAAACTTTGCATGTAGTCTGTAACTCTGTATATTCAACTCCAAGCACATTTTCACTAGTGTACATAACGGTTACTGCAAAGTTCATCATTTCTGTCTAACAAAATTGATAATCAATACATTCTACTAGCAATTTCAAAAAATTTGCACATAGTCTGTAACTCTGTATATTCAACTCCAAGCACATTCTCACTAGTGCACATAATGGTTACTGCAGAAGTTCATAAAAAAAAGGACACTAAACCAACTTAGGTTTTCTGTCAAACAAAATTGATAATAAATACTATAGTCAAGCCTGACCTTGAACTTGATTTTGTCCTTCAGAAAACCAGTAATCATATCACGGTTAGCATGCATCCTTTCACCATTCCAACTTGAGTAAGAGATCATGACTGTGGACACACCCTTGATAATGGAGTCATAATAGGCAGGCATATGGATGCTAAGCAACCCATGCCTGTCAATAAGGGTATTGTTCTCATTAATCCCCTTAGTTGTGCCACCATCACCAACAAAGTGCTTTGCACAAGCTGCTACCTTGTCCCTGGGGAGGGGGAGAGAGAGAGAGAGAGAGAGAGAGAGAGAGAGAGAGAGAGAGAGAGAGAGAGGAGAGATAAAGCACTAATTCAGACATAAGGGATGATAAAGGAGAAAAAGGTCTAAGAAAAGAATAATAGGGAACGGTTTCATTTCACAAAGTTTTTCAAATCAATGGCTTTACCATGACACATTGCTTAACAAATAATGATTCTTTATTTATGCCTTAAAGGAGATGAAAACATGCGATAGGTCCCCATTAATTATCTGAAGAAAAGGTTTAGCTCCTTACTTTCCAGCAACATATGGGACACCCTTCCGAGAACCACTAGGAATTTCCCCTTGCAACCCAAGTATGATGTCTGTCATTTCTCGAATGATCTTGGGGTCCTCACTGTAGCTCTCATAGCATCTACCCCACCTTGGGTCTCGGCAAACCTGCACAAGCAATGTCACAAACAAGTAGATTCCTCATATGGAGATTAATAGAATGAAAAATCAAGATCTCTTCATAATACAAGTTGCTGTAAATGGTTCTCATTGCAACTGGAAATAAAAGTTTGAAATCTACTCAGCGACTTGGTATCACCCAGTGACTTACAGCTATGCAAGGAGCAAATACATAAGGTATCCCTGTAGCTCTAACTTCAAGAGCAGTTGCGTCACCAATCCTCCGCACTAGTTCAGGATCCCTGAAGTTGGAGTTTACTTCTTGTCAGAGCATATCAGTTAGATATGCATTTTTGCCATTAATTTCACAGTAACATAACAATTATAGAAGCAAAACATGTCAAATGATGACATCTGTCAGGCAAGAAATAATTCTACACTGCCATATATAACAATTAAAATTTTGAGCCAAAGAAACATGATAAGTGAAATTGGATATGCAGTTTCCTAGCCAATAGTTACCTGAAGGCATAGGCATGCGGCTTTTACCATTTAGTACCATATTAAGAAAACAAAATGATTTCATATCCAATTTTCCTTTCTTCTTATGCAAAGGATGGATGAATTTGTCAAACATTTTACTTGCCTTGCAGCACCAAGACCAATATTATGTGGAAAGATGGTGGCATTAAAGACATTGTTGTGTCCATGAACAGCATCAATCCCGTATATCATGGGTATTCCCAACCGCGTAGATAATGACCCCTTCTGAAAGTCATTCACCATGTTGACCCAATCTGCAGCACTAGCCTGTGGAAGTGGTGTACTTCCCCCACCACTTAAAACACTCCCTACATCAAATGAGTGATTCTCAGTCAATTTTAAGCCATTTGTTCATGTCAATAATCATTTCTAGCTATATTCTATGCTGGAAACAAAAAGATAAGTGAGCTAATTACATCCGTACCAACAACTCTGCAGATACAGCTGCAGACTCGTTTGTATAGACAAAAGAAAGCCCAAAACAGTCCGGACATAAGCATCTTCCAAACACTGATTTATGGTTGGCAATCCATTAAAACAAAAGCATGGGGTGCAGCAAGCTACAATTGAAGCAAAAAACGAGACACAGACATAATCTCCAGTCAATTACATAGCCTATCTTCAAATTTCTTTTACAACCAGATTCACCAACCCAATCATATGTATATATGAACATAATCACTCTTAAAATAGCCACAAGAAGTCTATTTTCCCAACGAGAAAGCTATCATCAACCAGTTGCTTCTCTTTAAGTACAACAGACAAATCCCTTGCAGATACTACCTCCATTTGAATTTCAACAGTAAAAGAGAAAATCACAATCTACCACAATCCTAAATTGTGCTTTGCAAGATTCTACCTCGAAAATCAAGAATTACAATTCCCTATAATCCATCCCTTTTCAAGAAATCAAAAGTCTAGTCCATTTTCAATCTTCATAGACACAAGTAGAAAAAATAACTACACCATAAACAAAGATTCCAGAAAATGCAACACTGAAACACATAATAGTAGTACACTACCAATGTAGTAATTTTTCATGACAGCAGGGGTGGCAACACTTCTATCAATCTGAACCATCTGACCAATTTTCTCCTCCAAAGTCATTCTACTCAGAAGATCCTTCGCTCTCACACCAACAGGCACCTTTGGGTCCTTGTATTTCATGTACTCTTCTCCCTCCACATTGCTGCTGCTCCACAGGATCAACACCAACAGCCCAACCCACAGCATCCCACCTCTTCCCCCAGTCATTTCTCAACCCCAGTAACAAGAAATGTAAAACCAAACAAAATCCACCAAGAAAATGGAAAAGAAATGAGTTTTCTCTCGAAGTTAGAATTGATTGGTCAAGCTACATTGATTTGCAGAGGAGTGAAAAGTTGGAAATTCTACTGCGTACTACTCTGTTCTTTGGTGATGGTTTTTGCTGTCGTTGAGTGGAGTGTGGGTCCCAGTAGTTCTGGGGCTGATTCCCTGAGAACATGGTTGGATCGAATATGAAAGGAAGTAGTGTGTTACTGTAGGTCACTTGCAATTTGTATCCCTTAAATAATATAAAACTGTTCTTTTTGTACCTTAAACTGTCTATAGCACTTTAATATTTCGTATTACTCCTCCAACCCCGGAATGTTTGTCACAGTTGTGCATTTTTATCTACAATTACTCATATGGCCCCTAATTTGCTACCTTTTCCTCTTGTATCCTTCAATAGTAAGTAATATATTCCTATATAGTAGTAATAGAGAAGAAAAGCCCCTCACGGGCAGCTCGGGCGGACTTCGCGTTCTTAGTTAAGGCGCCGGTCCTGGTTTCGATTCCGCGCTTGGGCTGCCTGGGATAATTTCTTGAGGATCGGTGGGGCCCGCTCTCCTCAGGGTTGGTAGGATTAGTCGGGGTGAGACCCGGACACCTTCCAACTGAAAAAAAAAAAAAAAGTAATAGAGAAGAAAAGGATGTGGGGCTAAGCCACGCACGTACTTTTTTTTAGGGTGATATGGGAGGATGAAACCCATTACATTTGAACTAGTTTTGGCATAATGACACTAATAACATGACAGGTTAAAAAACTCCTAAGCGTGTTTAGAGGTCTTTTGTGATAAACTTTCTTACCTTATCTCAGCATCAGGCTATGCTTGACTAAATGATCTACAAATTTGTTGCTCTCTCTCCATTGATGTTGCAGTTTACAATCCCATGACTTCTCGAGCTGGTTTCTAATTTCCAAAATGATGTCAAAATGTGGGCTTTCTTTCGTGCTCCTCTGTATCAACTCCAAACTTGTCTTAAGTTTGTTTCAACCACAAGTTTGAGTATCCCTTTATCCCATGCCAGTTTTAGTCCTATTAGAATTTCCCAAAGTTTTGCTACTGCATTAGTTGTAGAACCTGAGTTAACCAAGAAACCCCCTTTGTCAATAGCCTTTATGTACAGTAATAGAGGGGAATGGGATGTGGGGCCAAGGTTTTTTTTTTAACTTTGTCTTATCAATATCCACTTACTAGAGTGAACTGTGTAGACACTTCCCTTTGTTACTTTGCCTTTTTGTTATTTTGTGAAGCCACACACATACTTGTTTTAAATGTGCATAAAATTTAATAGGGACTCATAACAATGAATGATGTATATGGAGAAAAAATGAGAAAACGAGTAAGTTAAGTTTTATTAAATTTGATAACATGATATATAATTTGGAACATACCAAAAAAACAAAAAGACACTTATAATGGGATGGAGAGAGTACTCCTTGGATCTCTAAAAATTTATTATTTTTTGTAACTCACTCGTGTTATGTATAATTTTTTAATAGCCTCTATTGGATTCTTGTTCCACTATTGCCCTTTCTTAGCTAAAAAAAAAATATCTATTATGCGAATCTACCATATTAAAACTTTACAAATGATATCAACTTCTCCTCCTCTTCATTTCTCCAACTTCTTTATATTTTTTCTCCTCCATTCATAAGGCCTTCCTCTTCGAGGAGAGACCATCATTGATTTTGTTTTATTTTATTTTAAATAAAATCTCTCATAAATTTTATTAGTGAAAATTCTCCATTCTCTTAGGTGTTCCCTCTGAGAATTTTCTATTTTTTTTCTTTTGTTGATTATATTTGAATTTATTTCGGATTTCGAATATTTTTGAGTCTTGAATGTATGTTGACGGATCGCTTCATCATTATTGGAATTTAAAATCATTGATTAGCACATCTAGTAATTGCAACATGCACAGAAAGAAATTGTAACAATTTATCTTGCTAGAAAAAAATTTAAAATTTTCTTGTATTTTTAGACCAATTTAAAAATTTTCAATTATTGTATTTGTTAAATTACAAATCTAATATATTATTTTTAGTGCATGTTTAACTTGTCATTAGGAGTAGTGATGTAAATTAAATCATACTAAATGGTTTCTAACTATTCATTAATGAAATTTACTTTTTATTTTAAAAAAAGACTTTACGAATGATATCAACTATAATGGACTTATCTAAAGAGAGCGACACACATAAAATCAACACTGTTGAAAATACCTTGCACCACTTGTTGGTGTTGGTATTTTGTGATTATTTATATTCATTCCAAAATTCAAACATTTTAATGGTCCTACAATACTTGATTCTTTGTTTGTTCAAATTAGCTTCTAAGAGTAAATTGAAAAGTGAAATATGCCAAAGAAGGTAAAGAGAAAATAGAAAGGTAAGGAATGTGACAAGTCAAACTTGATAGGCTAACATTTTAAATAAGATAAACAGAGTATCTATAATATGGAAAATTATTCTAATTAATCAAAAATCAATTAAAAATTCTATTTTTTTAATCAAAATAACTTGGAACTTCAGATTTTGCATTTTTTTCACTAATATTCAATTATTCATTTAAGCGTTGTAAGGTTTATTCCCATTTAAACCTAGCTACTAAAATGTATGGGCTTTCAAATAATTTGAGTAAGGAAAAATTGTACCAATTGTCCCTCACATATTAAAGATGTGAAAATTTAGTCCCTCAAAATGAAAAGGAACATTTTTAGTCCCTAAAATATAGAAAAATATAATCAATTTTAGTCCATGCTAATTTTTCTGTTCAAATTTTTTATGGATTCAATCACGTGAACACCACATGACCAATTTTTTAAGGTTAAATATGGCAATCACTTAGACGTTGACCAAAATTTAAGGGACCAAATGCTTTTCTCTTAGTTAAGCATGTTAGGGACCAACAGAAACCTCATCATTTACCAGAAATTCCTTTGAATCCAAACCAAACCCTAATTGCAAACCCAATGGCAAACGAAATCGACGAAAAGAAATCGGTGATTGAAAAAGATATACCTGAATAATGAGTGTAGAAGACAACACATGCATCTCAGATTATGGTACATATCTTTGAACCCTAGACTATGGAATTTGTCAATTGAATGAAGTTATGTTTTAATAGCATGAATAGAGTAACAATAATTGTGATTAGTACATGAAAGAAGTGTTATTATATGTTGGTTAGGTCTGTTAAAGTGGTTTTTATATCTGCTAGTAAATGTGGTCCCTATTGAGTGTTGTCATTTTGCATAAATAAATGCAGTGTCCTTTTTGCTGGGTCTTTTTCTCTATTATATTGGTTGATGACTATCGCCTAAATGGTTAGCAGGTAATAGTAATCCGTTTTCAATTAGGGTCTATTTTGGAGGTGAATTCACTGATTTGCCGATCAAAGAATATGTTGGGGGCAAGTCAAGGTTTTTGACTATTATAATCTATAAAAGTAGTCAATTTATACTTTAGATAGGGTAGCAAAAAGGCTAGGTTATCTAAGTTTTCTGCAAGCTAGTATTACTTAAGGCCAGGGAAGAATACGGAAGATGGGTTAGTTTATGTTTTGTTTGAAGATATTGCTCAAAACTTGGCTAGAGATGGAGTAAAATATGGGCTGGTTGATGTGTAGCTTGTACACCTTAACTCGTACTCCATAAGTGGTTGTGAACCTAATCCATTAATGCAAATATGATTGATATTGACGAAAACCAGCAGGGGTCTCCTAGTATGGAAGAAATAGTGCTGACTGACAGTCTTATAAGTCAATCTCAAGATGAGGGTGAAGTTGATGACAGAGGTACTATTGATTTTGGAGCTGATAGGCACAAGAATATGCCATATCCAAGTCCAAAGAATTGCATTTTACTGAACAACTAACAAAAACAAACTCAGAAGTGCTAAATGGTCTAGCTGGTGATCATAAAAGTGGAGCTCAATTAGGATGGGAGAATATAATTTATATTGGCAATTCAAGAAGGGAACAACATCAAGTAAAAGAGCATCAACCAAAGTAGCAAGTAAAATAGCACCAACCAAAATAGTAACTAGGAAGCAAGGGAGAAAGAAGAGAAGCAACAAGAACACATGTGCTAATGATAATGAGGAATCAAGTGCAGGTGAGGTGTTCATTGATAATGATTATGAGTTCAATGATGAGGAGCATAAAATGAAACAAGTTAGAGAAAGAAAATTTGAGTAGGCAAAAATTGTGAGCAACAGTTAGTCTACTAAGGGGACAAGCAACCAATCTGAAAAGATGAGAACTGAATTTGAAGAAAATGCTATTGGATCAGATGAATTTAAGAGTGGATGCAATTTAGAAGAAGGGAAAATGCAGCCAAGGAAGAGGATAAAGAATCGAAGGTTCAATCCCAAGACTAACATGCAAGATCCCAAATTTGAGAATATCTAAACATTTGTTTCAAAATACCTATTCATAAAGGAATGAAAGAGCCATGGTACGGCTCATGGAAGGAAAATCAAGTTCAACAAAAATGATGGCAAAAGGGCTACTGCTTATTGCAATGATTGCAGCTAGAAAGTTTTCACAGTAATTATGCCAGACAAAATGACATCTCAGGTCAAAAGCATGGAAGATGAACAAACACGTGAGAGAATTTTTGGGCATGGACTCTCATTTCTTCTCCCAACCCACTCTCATTTTTTTTTTCCTTATTTTTCTTCTCCTTTTTTTCATCTCTTTTTTCTTCTTCTTCTTCTTCTTCTTCTTCCCTTCTCTCTTCTTCTCATTCTCTGGCTAGATCAAGCTTCTTACCAACGACCATAGCGGATGGCGACAGCGGAGCCACCGCTGGCACTTTTTTCAATCAAAAAATTTACCAAAATACACTTCTCCACTCAATTTTTCGCGTAGAATTCACAAAAACACATGGAAAGAGCTCAAAAGAGCAATTTACAGTCGAGTTTTATTATTATTTTTTAAATCACTCAAATCTTCACCAAAAATCATAAAATTTATACCAAAATACTCGTGATTTCTGTAATACAACTATGACCTTAAATGAACAGAAACAACAATAATATAACATATTGAAAGCTAAACAATCCCAAATAAAAAATCTATTTTTCATTGCCTTTCAAACTCAAAAAATTAACTAACCAAACATTTTCTGGCCATGAACTAGTTAATATCATCTATTTTAGCGAAAATTTATACAAAATTCACCAATTTAAATTCAATTTTTCATTTTGATATTTTTCAAATATTTAACATTCATACACAAAAATCAGTTCCTTTTCCTTAATCTTGTTTATGATCCATCCCAAATTTCAACAAAACATTAGCAACCAACAAAAACAAGATTAATAAACCAAGCATTAATTTAATATGATTAAAGGCAAGAAAATACCTCAATAAAAGTGGAGTTTCTTGGTTAAAATTTTGAATGAATTCCCAAACCTCAACTGTTTGTCGTTTGCTCTGTTTTGTGTTTGATTTGTGTTTCTTGCAATGATTGTGAGAGGGACAAACGTTGTGCATGCATTTTTTTTTGTTGATGTGCTAGTGTGTGATGGTATGTGAATTGAGGAAAAGAGAGAGGCGAGAGGAGAGATTTTTTTTGTATGTGTTTTGTGAAATTGAGAGAGGGAAAAAGAGAGGAGGGAGCCAAGAGTCATATGGGAGCTTGAGGGGAAAAGAAAAGGAGGGAGTGCTTTTTTCTGTGTGGAGTTGTTTGTGTGTTTAGATTGGTAAAATGATGGATTTTGTACCAAATGAAAAGAAAAATAAATGGGAGATTGAATGTTAAAATGGGTTAATAATGTATTGATTGAAAAGGAAATTATTAGAGTATGTTAGGATTTTCTTTTCTTTCTTTCTTTTTTTCATTTTTTTGGTAAACCTGCAAAATAACAAAACACACATTAAAATACATGAAAATATATGACCCATAAATAGATGAAAATTTCAAGAAAATATTAAAAATTAATAAAAATTTGGTGTCTACAGTTTACCCCTCATTGTCTGGAGTTTCGAAGAAATTCAAAATAACGACGTAGATACCAAATTACTTACCTGTTTCTTCTAATTGCACCAGAGTTAAAATAAACAAGCCAAGACTTGGTTAAATTTATTAGACAAAATGATGCAATAAGATTGCAAAAGACATGACCGAACTCGTGTAAAATAGCTTACGTATCCTGCAATAGGAATCAGGTCAAACGTAGTCCAAATGCGAATGAACTATGATGAAATAGATGTGTGGTCTGTCAGGGATCTCTCCAGATATAAAGAATTTTAAACCCTCAGAACTTCTAGACGTGGAACACAAAATACATGATAAAACACAATTACTAAATAAATCAATTAAGAAAAGTAAGTTCTCAAAAAAAAATGTGTGAAGGGATGCAGTTATATTCCAAGAAGGGAGATAGATGGGTGTACGGCAAATGTTGAGGCTCACCAACAATAAATTAAATGTGATTACCAAGAAAGGAGGTAGAGAGATGTGCAACGGATGTTAAGACTCGCCAACAATAAATTAAATGATTATCAAGAAGGAAGATAGAAGGGTACACAGCAAATGCTGAAACTCACAAACAGTAAATTAAATGATTGTCCAAAAGAGAGATAGAAGGGTGTGCGGCAGACTCTGAGACTTGTCAATAATAAATTAAATAATTGCCAAGAAGGGAGGTGTCAACAGTAAATTAAATAATTTTCAAGAAGGGAGGTAGAAGGGTGTGCAGCAGATGCTAGAGAAAGGATGTACAAAGGTGCGTGGCAAACATTGAGATTCACCAATAGTAAATTAAATGATTGCCAAGAAAGGAGGTAGAAGGGTGTGCGGCGGACGTGAAATTTGCAAACAGTAAATTAAATGATTATCAAAAAGGGAGGTAGAAGAGTGCGCGGTGGACACTGAGACTTGCCAATAGTAAATTAAATGATTGTCAAGAAGAAGATGGAAGGGTCAGCGGTGGACATTGAGACTCACCAACAGTAAATTAAATAATTGCCAAGAAAGGAGATAGAAGGGTAAATTAAATGATTTTCAAGAAGGGGGGGTAAAAGAGTGCGCAGTGAACACTGAAACTCGCTAACAGTAAATTAAATGATTGCTAAGAAGAGAGATAGAATGGTGTGCAGTGGACATTGAAATTCGCCAACAATAAATTAAATTATTGTCAAGAAGGAAAATAGAAGGGTGTGCGACGGATGTTGAGACTCGTCAATAGTAAATTAAATGATTGTCAAGAAGGAAATAGAAGGGTGAGCGGCGGACGCTGAGACTCGCCAACAGTAAATTAAAATGATTGCCAAAAGGGAGAAAGAAGAGTGCGCGACAGACGCTGAGACTCGCCAACAATAAATTAAATGATTGTTCCTGAATCTAAACTGTTCAATAGGATTGAACCTAGACCCAAACACCTAGTAGGAGAATGAAAATATACCCCAAGTCTAGATAGTTTGTGGGATTAGGCCCGAATCCAAACAATTAGTGGGAGAAATGAAAATACAAATTCTAGACTGCCGAACTTGAAGAGTAAAATGCATGCTGCTCAAATATAATAAACATAAAATGTATACAATGATAAACTTAATCAGTGGATTTGCAATATTTTGATTTTTCAAACTTTAGAAGAAAAAGAATGAAAGGAGCATTTTTTTTTTTTTGCAAACCCAATTTGAAATGCATTGTCAAAATTTGAAATCACTTCTTTTAAAATTTGCACCAGTATAAATCATATTTAACTAAACCAGGGTTGTATCACATAAATTCACTTGCAAAAGAAAAAGAAAACAATTGTGATGAAATCAATACCATCACCGTGTGATCCCTTTGTCCTAAGAACCATATAAACATGAGTTTTCAATGTCGAGAAATTGCTCCCCTCAGATTTGGTTTGTAGCCTTTTCAAAATTTTTACAACTTTCTAATATCAATCATCCATACTTTATTGTCATATGACCTCTAGTTTTATGACTCCTTTGCGATGAATTACGAGGATTACCTTTTAGGTGAGACCCGATGAATGAGAAATATAAACTATTGAAAAATATATTATTTCTTATGCAATGATGTAGATACGAAGTAAACAATGATACAAAAATAAATAAATAGAACAAATAAATAAATAAAATTGTTGAATTTATGATCACTGATCCAAGGATTCTAAAAGTTGGATACATATTTGGAGGATGACTTTTGATGAAAAAAAAAAGAGTCCTACTAACCCCTTTCGATGTCATCCACTTTGGAATTCAATTGTCAGCAAAAGAATAACAATATGAAATGAAATTCAAATAAACATAGTCACTAGATTTTAGACTTTAACATCTTGCCTCCGTATATGATTCTCTTGTACTCTAAAAGCCTATCTTAACGCTATTTCGGGTTTTCACTAAAGTTATCCCACCTCTGTTTTTTTCCTTCTTTCTTTTTTTTCCCTTCTTTTTTTCTTTCTTACTTGATTTTTTTTTTAAGGAAAATGTGTCCTTTTAAGTTTTTACCTTGAGACATAGATAAGACAATTTTAACCTCAACTATACCAATTCAGTCATATTTTTGACAATTAGTGGCATTACTGAGACAATCTTCTCTAACATGTTTTCAAAAAAGATGTATTTACATCATTTGTCAATTAATTAAGAAAATTATTTCAAAAGAAGTACTGCAAAAGGGGAAGGTAGATAATGTTTTGGCTTTTATAATAGGGTCTGATGGGGTGCGAAAAAAGATTAAGAGTTGAAGATAGATCATGAAATAGATTTAAAATAATTCTAAGATTGCAATTTTCAAAATTTGCCCTAATGTAGGCCTAATAATAACTTAAAAAACTACCCCAGTTTAATTTTGACTGGACTTCTCTTTCTTTTTTCTTTTTTTCATGTCTCTTTTCTTGCTCTTTTTTTTCTTTCTCTCTTTTTTTAAAACAAAGAAATAAAATTGCCCAAATGTAGGATTTGCGATTTTAAGGGGCTGCCAATCGAAAAAGAATAAGTTATTCTGAAAGGTCAAAGGGGAAAATTAAGGATAAAATATCCAAATGAAAAAGGAAAGAAGGCCTGCCTTGAATCCATCTCTTGTAGGAATTTTAAGAGAAAATTTTCATAATCAAAAGGAAAACTTTTTGCACATGTCTAAATTGATTAATTGAGGAAAAAATTTGCCCATCGATCTCCATGAAAATAAGCGCTCCTTCGAGTAGCACTCTTTTAACAATTAATGGTCTTTGTCAATTTGGAGCAAATTTTTCTTTATCCTTCTGTTGCATTGGAAGAATTCATTTCAAGACCTTATCCTCTATTTCAAACAAGCGAGTCTTAACTTTTTTATTGTAAGTACGAGCTATTTTTTGTTGATAACATTATCCATGACAAATAGCATTTAACCTCTTTTTATCAATTAGAGACAACTATTCATGGTGTTCCCTGACTTATTCAGTTTCTTCTATCGGGGTTTCTATCAGAATGCGTAAGGAGGGAATCTCAACCTCTATAGGCAACACTGCTTCCATTCCATACATAAAGGAATAAGGAGTTGTTCCGATAGAAGTCCTGATTCTAGTTTCGTGTGCTATCAGTGTATAAGGTAGTTTCTCATGCCAATTTGGTGTGCTTCAATCATCTTACAAATGATACTTTTCAAATTCTTATTTACAACTTTCACAACTCCATTCATCCAAGGCTTGTAAATAGTAAAATTTTGATGCCTAATTTTAAACTATTCACATAATCCATTCACCATATGTCATTGCTACTTAAAAATATACAGATATGATTGCTACTTAAAAATACATCTATCCCAAACCTTTATTTTTATTTCAGCAATTTTCTTAAGTGGGACATACTAGGTTAACTGAAACGAAAATAAGGGTCAAATAGCAAAAGTAGTTTCTTTTAGCCAAAGCTCCAGACTATAACCCTATTTGAATATAGATCTAAACCAAAAGATAACCTCTAAATTTATCGAAATTCTTTTTGAGAGGGAAGATAATCAGTAGTCTAATTTTGCGTGGCTCTTTAAAAAATTGGTAAAAATTTTGAAACCTCTGATGGCTCCTCTTTACAAATTGTCCCGATAAATAATTGAGATATGTCAACTTCAACATCTTTTTTTGACAGGAATTTTCAATTCAACAGGATTTTCCTTCTCTAACATGACCACCTTTGATGAATGAGAAAAAGTATGATGTAGTGGTTGGACATAAAAGATAATTTGCTTATCCTCCTTTTCAGCTTGCTTTTGAACTTGCATTTTCCTCTTATCCTTAGCAGTTGGATGAAATTCTATTCCAAATGTATCTTTTTGCATTGAGATATCTATTGGTTCCAAAATTTCTTACAGTTTTCAATCAAAATCTTTTCCTATTTCATATCCGTTTCGGATCATCTCTTTAGCCATCATGACACTAGTCTCTAACAAATCCAATTTAGTGAGTAACTTACTCTCGGATAGGGATGGCAATGGGTGCGGGGGCCCGCGGGGGTAAAAATAGGGCGGGGGATGAGGCGGGGCGGGGGCGGGGGCAAAATATATCCCCCCGTCTTAAAACGGGGACAGGGCAACATACATCAGCCCCATCCCCCGCCCCGTCCCCTGCGTACATTAATATATATATATATATATATATATATATATACAACAATCCTAAATTTTTCTTCGAGCTGCAAGTCAGACCATCCACCGTCGGCTCCTTTTTCTTTCTTTCTTCTTTGTGTGGGACTTGCGTCTATCTTCTTCTATTGGTTTAAAAATATACCTGCAAACCAGTCTGGCCAGTAGATCACGGTTTCTTCCGAATCTGAGTTCAACCCGTCGCCATCATCTCCTCCTCCCTTAGCTGCACGGCTGCTGTCCGCACTGCTTGGCAGCACATCAGCACATCATTTCCACCACCTATGCAAACCGCAGCTCTCGCAACATATCCAGATCGTTGGTGTCTAGCCGCTCCAAGGCAGCGATCTCGCCGGCAAGCTGGTCCTCAGCAATTGGATCAAAAGCAACAGACTTTGAGGCACATAAACAGAGGTCACCATTTTTCTTGACGGACTATATCTCACCTCCAAAGTCCAGATCGACCGCAACTCACGCTCCTACTCCCAGCCTAGACACTACCGTCTCTGCTCCATTAGCCACTGATCTGGCAAGAGAGCCTCCGGCGAGTAAAGGAAGCGTCGCAGACAAGCCTCCCCTTAACTACAAAGTGTCTAAAGGCACTTTGATAGACGAAGTCTTCCACTTCGATTTCTTTCCCCGCGGGGACCGCAGGGGACACGGGGCGGGGGCGAGGCAGGGGGTGGGGAGCAAGGGGCGGGGACAGGGGGAGTTATTTGATAGCGGGGCGGGGGATGGGGGAAGGATCCCCCGCCCCATTGCCACCCCTACTCTCGGATGCCCATCCCATAGAAACAATATCGGTAAATGATGAGAGGAAATTAGGGGTCTTTTTACTGCTTTTAGTTTTGGACTTTGTATTAATAATCATAGCACGGTCATTCTTAGTAAACACAATAATGAGCTGATCATTCACGATAAATCTTAACATTTGATGCAAAAAAGATGACATTGGCATGTATCCAAGATCTTCTAAGCAAAATATTATAAATATTAGAGAAGTTTATGACTTGGCAAGTAATTTGGAATTGAACGTGCCCTATTTCCAATATCAGGTCGATTTCACCCATAAATTCCCTCTTTGAACAATCAAATCTTCAACCATAGTTACAGACGAATAAAGTTTAATATCTAGAAACTCAAGTTTGATTAGAGTATTCCATGGATAGATATTTAATGCTAACCCATTATCCACTAAGACTCTTGGCAACAACCTTTCATTGCAGCGTACTGATATATACAAAACTCTATTATGCCTAATTCCTTCCGAAATCAAATCATCATCGGTGAAGGTGATATAATTTGTAGCAAGCATGTTTTTCACGATGTTGGAAAATTTATCCATAGAAATATCTTTAGGCACTTGGGTCTCATTCAAGATTTTGAGTAGTATTTCTTTGTCCAACTCTAAAGTTAGAAGTAAGTTCAGAAGAGAGATCTAAGTGGAAATCTCGTCCAATTGCTCTACTATCTTGCATTCACTCCTCTTTAACATCTTCAAAAAATTCATAGTTTCTTTTTCAGACACAGGAGGTTTGGACAGTAGAAAACTATTCTTGGCTCTCAATTGAACATCAATCTCAGAATTTTTCATAATCCTTCAAGATCTGGTAATAGTAGACACCTTTTTCTTCAAAAACTTCTTATCCCCAATCAATAAAATGGGCTCTTCGTAAGTTCATGGCAGCTCTTACAAGTTATTGATAGATATTTGTTCTGAAAATTTGAGGGCAGCAGGCTCTGATGTTTTCCATTCGAAAGATGACAGATCTAGAATAAAAGAAATTTTAGAATTGTCAACCTTAAAAGGATCTTCTTCTAATACAAATAGTTCCTCTTTTTCAGGCACAAGAGATTTCAAATTTTCTTTAAAGATATCATTTGTACTCTTAGTCATAAACTCTGCAACAGATAGTAGCTTTCTTATTCTTACATGATCAGCCTCCATTACACCAAATACTTCAGTTTTATTTATGATATACTGAGTAGGGTCGATGAAATCTTGATCAGCAATGATAACCCCTACAGTGCTTCCATGTTCAGGAAAAGAATTTTTACTGACATTCGATCCTTGTTCTCCCTTTCTTCTGAGAAGGATGTCTTCAATTTCAATCATGTCCGGAATCTTGTGTTTTAGAACTTAACAATTGGTAGTGGTATGACTTAGACTTCTAGAATGATAAGAACAAATAACTTGTAGATCATAATCGATAGGAGAACATTTAGGATAGAGCTTAGGAGGAACAGTACGAATCTTTCT